>NW_027366574.1:0-69833 GCF_046119375.1 Phyllobates terribilis | reverse complement strand
AAAAAATTTCAGAATTGCACCTTGCAATGCGGAGAAATTACTGTTTGTGCATTTACAATATTCATTGATTTTTGCCATTGAAAAACGTCCAGAAATGATTGAAGCTACTGACTGAATGAAAGGAGCTGGCATCTCACTCTCTTTGAATCTTCTTTATCATGCTAAGAGGAGCAGGAAAAAGCAAAAAATTTCAGAATTGCAACTTGCAATGCGGAGAAATTACTGTTTGTGCATTTACAATATTCATTGATTTTTGCCATTGAAAAACATCATGTTATTCATATACCAGAAATGATTGAAGCTACTGACTGAATGAAAGGAGCTGGCATCTCACTCTCTTTGAATGTTCTTTATCATGCTAAGAGGAGCAGGAAAAAGCAAAAAATTTCAGAATTGCACCTTGCAATGCGGAGAAATTACTGTTTGTGCATTTACAATATTCATTGATTTTTGCCATTGAAAAACATCATGTTATTCATATACCAGAAATGTTTGAAGCTACTGACTGAATGAAAGGAGCTGGCATCTCACTCTCTTGAATCTTCTTTATCATGCTAAGAGGAGCAGGAAAAAGCAAAAAATTTCAGAATTGCACCTTGCAATGCGGAGAAATTACTGTTTGTGCATTTACAATATTCATTGATTTTTGCCATTGAAAAACGTCCAGAAATGATTGAAGCTACTGACTGAATGAAAGGAGCTGGCATCTCACTCTCTTTGAATCTTCTTTATCATGCTAAGAGGAGCAGGAAAATGCAAGAAATTTCAGAATTGCACCTTGCAATGCGGAGAAATTACTGTTTGTGCATTTACAATATTCATTGATTTTTGCCATTGAAAAACATCCAGAAATGATTGAAGCTACTGACTGAATGAAAGGAGCTGGCATCTCACTCTCTTTGAATCTTCTTTATCATGCTAAGAGGAGCAGGAAAAAGCCAAAAATTTCAGAATTGCACCTTGCAATGCGGAGAAATTACTGTTTGTGCATTTACAATATTCATTGATTTTTGCCATTGAAAAACATCATGTTATTCATATACCAGAAATGATTGAAGCTACTGACTGAATGAAAGGAGCTGGCATCTCACTCTCTTTGAATCTTCTTTATCATGCAAAGAGGAGCAGGAAAAAGCAAAAAATTTCAGAATTGCACCTTGCAATGCGGAGAAATTACTGTTTGTGCATTTACAATATTCATTGATTTTTGCCATTGAAAAACGTCCAGAAATGATTGAAGCTACTGACTGAATGAAAGGAGCTGGCATCTCACTCTCTTTGAATCTTCTTTATCATGCTAAGAGGAGCAGGAAAAAGCAAAAAATTTCAGAATTGCACCTTGCAATGCGGAGAAATTACTGTTTGTGCATTTACAATATTCACTGATTTTTGCCATTGAAAAACGTCCAGAAATGATTGAAGCAACTGACTGAATGAAAGGAGCTGGCATCTCACTCTCTTTGAATCTTCTTTATCATGCTAAGAGGAGCAGGAAAAAGCAAAAAATTTCAGAATTGCACCTTGCAATGCGGAGAAATTACTGTTTGTGCATTTACAATATTCATTGATTTTTGCCATTGAAAAACGTCCAGAAATAATTGAAGCTACTGACTGAATGAAAGGAGCTGGCATCTCACTCTCTTTGAATCTTCTTTATCATGCTAAGAGGAGCAGGAAAAAGCAAAAAATTTCAGAATTGCAACTTGCAATGCGGAGAAATTACTGTTTGTGCATTTACAATATTCATTGATTTTTGCCATTGAAAAACATCATGTTATTCATATACCAGAAATGATTGAAGCTAGTGACTGAATGAAAGGAGCTGGCATCTCACTCTCTGAATCTTCTTTATCATGCTAAGAGGAGCAGGAAAAAGCAAAAAATTTCAGAATTGCACCTTGCAATGCGGAGAAATTACTGTTTGTGCATTTACAATATTCATTGATTTTTGCCATTGAAAAACGTCCAGAAATGATTGAAGCTACTGACTGAATGAAAGGAGCTGGCATCTCACTCTCTTTGAATCTTCTTTATCATGCTAAGAGGAGCAGGAAAAAGCAAAAAATTTCAGAATTGCACCTTGCAATGCGGAGAAATTACTGTTTGTGCTTTTACAATATTCATTGATTTTTGCCATTGAAAAACATCATGTTATTCATATACCAGAAATGTTTGAAGCTACTGACTGAATGAAAGGAGCTGGCATCTCACTCTCTTTGAATCTTCTTTATCATGCTAAGAGGAGCAGGAAAAAGCAAAAAATTTCAGAATTGCACCTTGCAATGCGGAGAAATTACTGTTTGTGCATTTACAATATTCATTGATTTTTGCCATTGAAAAATGTCCAGAAATGATTGAAGCTGCTGACTGAATGAAAGGAGCTGGCATCTCACTCTCTTTGAATCTTCTTTATCATGCTAAGAGGAGCAGGAAAAAGCAAAAAATTTCAGAATTGCACCTTGCAATGCGGAGAAATTACTGTTTGTGCATTTACAATATTCATTGATTTTTGCCATTGAAAAACATCATGTTATTCATATACCAGAAATGATTGAAGCTACTGACTGAATGAAAGGAGCTGGCATCTCACTCTCTTTGAATCTTCTTTATCATGCTAAGAGGAGCAGGAAAAAGCAAAAAATTTCAGAATTGCACCTTGCAATGCGGAGAAATTACTGTTTGTGCATTTACAATATTCATTGATTTTTGCCATTGAAAAACGTCCAGAAATGATTGAAGCTACTGACTGAATGAAAGGAGCTGGCATCTCACTCTCTTTGAATCTTCTTTATCATGCTAAGAGGAGCAGGAAAAAGCAAAAAATTTCAGAATTGCACCTTGCAATGCGGAGAAATTACTGTTTGTGCATTTACAATATTCATTGATTTTTGCCATTGAAAAACGTCCAGAAATGATTGAAGCTACTGACTGAATGAAAGGAGCTGGCATCTCACTCTCTTTGAATCTTCTTTATCATGCTAAGAGGAGCAGGAAAAAGCAAAAAATTTCAGAATTGCACCTTGCAATGCGGAGAAATTACTGTTTGTGCATTTACAATATTCATTGATTTTTGCCATTGAAAAACATCATGTTATTCATATACCAGAAATGTTTGAAGCTACTGACTGAATGAAAGGAGCTGGCATCTCACTCTCTTTGAATCTTCTTTATCATGCTAAGAGGAGCAGGAAAAAGCAAAAAATTTCAGAATTGCACCTTGCAATGCGGAGAAATTACTGTTTGTGCATTTACAATATTCATTGATTTTTGCCATTGAAAAACGTCCAGAAATGATTGAAGCTACTGACTGAATGAAAGGAGCTGGCATCTCACTCTCTTTGAATCTTCTTTATCATGCTAAGAGGAGCAGGAAAAAGCAAAAAATTTCAGAATTGCACCTTGCAATGCGGAGAAATTACTGTTTGTGCATTTACAATATTCATTGATTTTTGCCATTGAAAAACGTCCAGAAATGATTGAAGCTACTGACTGAATGAAAGGAGCTGGCATCTCACTCTCTTTGAATCTTCTTTATCATGCTAAGAGGAGCAGGAAAAAGCAAAAAATTTCAGAATTGCAACTTGCAATGCGGAGAAATTACTGTTTGTGCATTTACAATATTCATTGATTTTTGCCATTGAAAAACATCATGTTATTCATATACCAGAAATGATTGAAGCTACTGACTGAATGAAAGGAGCTGGCATCTCACTCTCTTTGAATGTTCTTTATCATGCTAAGAGGAGCAGGAAAAAGCAAAAAATTTCAGAATTGCACCTTGCAATGCGGAGAAATTACTGTTTGTGCATTTACAATATTCATTGATTTTTGCCATTGAAAAACATCATGTTATTCATATACCAGAAATGTTTGAAGCTACTGACTGAATGAAAGGAGCTGGCATCTCACTCTCTTTGAATCTTCTTTATCATGCTAAGAGGAGCAGGAAAAAGCAAAAAATTTCAGAATTGCACCTTGCAATGCGGAGAAATTACTGTTTGTGCATTTACAATATTCATTGATTTTTGCCATTGAAAAACGTCCAGAAATGATTGAAGCTACTGACTGAATGAAAGGAGCTGGCATCTCACTCTCTTTGAATCTTCTTTATCATGCTAAGAGGAGCAGGAAAATGCAAGAAATTTCAGAATTGCACCTTGCAATGCGGAGAAATTACTGTTTGTGCATTTACAATATTCATTGATTTTTGCCATTGAAAAACATCCAGAAATGATTGAAGCTACTGACTGAATGAAAGGAGCTGGCATCTCACTCTCTTTGAATCTTCTTTATCATGCTAAGAGGAGCAGGAAAAAGCCAAAAATTTCAGAATTGCACCTTGCAATGCGGAGAAATTACTGTTTGTGCATTTACAATATTCATTGATTTTTGCCATTGAAAAACATCATGTTATTCATATACCAGAAATGATTGAAGCTACTGACTGAATGAAAGGAGCTGGCATCTCACTCTCTTTGAATCTTCTTTATCATGCAAAGAGGAGCAGGAAAAAGCAAAAAATTTCAGAATTGCACCTTGCAATGCGGAGAAATTACTGTTTGTGCATTTACAATATTCATTGATTTTTGCCATTGAAAAACGTCCAGAAATGATTGAAGCTACTGACTGAATGAAAGGAGCTGGCATCTCACTCTCTTTGAATCTTCTTTATCATGCTAAGAGGAGCAGGAAAAAGCAAAAAATTTCAGAATTGCACCTTGCAATGCGGAGAAATTACTGTTTGTGCATTTACAATATTCACTGATTTTTGCCATTGAAAAACGTCCAGAAATGATTGAAGCAACTGACTGAATGAAAGGAGCTGGCATCTCACTCTCTTTGAATCTTCTTTATCATGCTAAGAGGAGCAGGAAAAAGCAAAAAATTTCAGAATTGCACCTTGCAATGCGGAGAAATTACTGTTTGTGCATTTACAATATTCATTGATTTTTGCCATTGAAAAACGTCCAGAAATAATTGAAGCTACTGACTGAATGAAAGGAGCTGGCATCTCACTCTCTTTGAATCTTCTTTATCATGCTAAGAGGAGCAGGAAAAAGCAAAAAATTTCAGAATTGCAACTTGCAATGCGGAGAAATTACTGTTTGTGCATTTACAATATTCATTGATTTTTGCCATTGAAAAACATCATGTTATTCATATACCAGAAATGATTGAAGCTAGTGACTGAATGAAAGGAGCTGGCATCTCACTCTCTGAATCTTCTTTATCATGCTAAGAGGAGCAGGAAAAAGCAAAAAATTTCAGAATTGCACCTTGCAATGCGGAGAAATTACTGTTTGTGCATTTACAATATTCATTGATTTTTGCCATTGAAAAACGTCCAGAAATGATTGAAGCTACTGACTGAATGAAAGGAGCTGGCATCTCACTCTCTTTGAATCTTCTTTATCATGCTAAGAGGAGCAGGAAAAAGCAAAAAATTTCAGAATTGCACCTTGCAATGCGGAGAAATTACTGTTTGTGCTTTTACAATATTCATTGATTTTTGCCATTGAAAAACATCATGTTATTCATATACCAGAAATGTTTGAAGCTACTGACTGAATGAAAGGAGCTGGCATCTCACTCTCTTTGAATCTTCTTTATCATGCTAAGAGGAGCAGGAAAAAGCAAAAAATTTCAGAATTGCACCTTGCAATGCGGAGAAATTACTGTTTGTGCATTTACAATATTCATTGATTTTTGCCATTGAAAAATGTCCAGAAATGATTGAAGCTGCTGACTGAATGAAAGGAGCTGGCATCTCACTCTCTTTGAATCTTCTTTATCATGCTAAGAGGAGCAGGAAAAAGCAAAAAATTTCAGAATTGCACCTTGCAATGCGGAGAAATTACTGTTTGTGCATTTACAATATTCATTGATTTTTGCCATTGAAAAACATCATGTTATTCATATACCAGAAATGATTGAAGCTACTGACTGAATGAAAGGAGCTGGCATCTCACTCTCTTTGAATCTTCTTTATCATGCTAAGAGGAGCAGGAAAAAGCAAAAAATTTCAGAATTGCACCTTGCAATGCGGAGAAATTACTGTTTGTGCATTTACAATATTCATTGATTTTTGCCATTGAAAAACGTCCAGAAATGATTGAAGCTACTGACTGAATGAAAGGAGCTGGCATCTCACTCTCTTTGAATCTTCTTTATCATGCTAAGAGGAGCAGGAAAAAGCAAAAAATTTCAGAATTGCACCTTGCAATGCGGAGAAATTACTGTTTGTGCATTTACAATATTCATTGATTTTTGCCATTGAAAAACGTCCAGAAATGATTGAAGCTACTGACTGAATGAAAGGAGCTGGCATCTCACTCTCTTTGAATCTTCTTTATCATGCTAAGAGGAGCAGGAAAAAGCAAAAAATTTCAGAATTGCACCTTGCAATGCGGAGAAATTACTGTTTGTGCATTTACAATATTCATTGATTTTTGCCATTGAAAAACATCATGTTATTCATATACCAGAAATGTTTGAAGCTACTGACTGAATGAAAGGAGCTGGCATCTCACTCTCTTTGAATCTTCTTTATCATGCTAAGAGGAGCAGGAAAAAGCAAAAAATTTCAGAATTGCACCTTGCAATGCGGAGAAATTACTGTTTGTGCATTTACAATATTCATTGATTTTTGCCATTGAAAAACGTCCAGAAATGATTGAAGCTACTGACTGAATGAAAGGAGCTGGCATCTCACTCTCTTTGAATCTTCTTTATCATGCTAAGAGGAGCAGGAAAAAGCAAAAAATTTCAGAATTGCACCTTGCAATGCGGAGAAATTACTGTTTGTGCATTTACAATATTCATTGATTTTTGCCATTGAAAAACATCATGTTATTCATATACCAGAAATGATTGAAGCTACTGACTGAATGAAAGGAGCTGGCATCTCGCTCTCTTTGAATCTTCTTTATCATGCTAAGAGGAGCAGGAAAAAGCAAAAAATTTCAGAATTGCACCTTGCAATGCGGAGAAATTACTGTTTGTGCATTTACAATATTCATTGATTTTTGCCATTGAAAAACGTCCAGAAATGATTGAAGCTACTGACTGAATGAAAGGAGCTGGCATCTCACTCTCTTTGAATCTTCTTTATCATGCTAAGAGGAGCAGGAAAAAGCAAAAAATTTCAGAATTGCACCTTGCAATGTGGAGAAATTACTGTTTGTGCATTTACAATATTCATTGATTTTTGCCATTGAAAAACATCATGTTATTCATATACCAGAAATGATTGAAGCTACTGACTGAATGAAAGGAGCTGGCATCTCACTCTCTTTGAATCTTCTTTATCATGCTAAGAGGAGCAGGAAAAAGCAAAAAATTTCAGAATTGCACCTTGCAATGCGGAGAAATTACTGTTTGTGCATTTACAATATTCATTGATTTTTGCCATTGAAAAACGTCCGGAAATGATTGAAGCTACTGACTGAATGAAAGGAGCTGGCATCTCACTCTCTTTGAATCTTCTTTATCATGCTAAGAGGAGCAGGAAAAAGCAAAAAATTTCAGAATTGCACCTTGCAATGCGGAGAAATTACTGTTTGTGCTTTTACAATATTCATTGATTTTTGCCATTGAAAAACATCATGTTATTCATATACCAGAAATGTTTGAAGCTACTGACTGAATGAAAGGAGCTGGCATCTCACTCTCTTTGAATCTTCTTTATCATGCTAAGAGGAGCAGGAAAAAGCAAAAAATTTCAGAATTGCACCTTGCAATGCGGAGAAATTACTGTTTGTGCATTTACAATATTCATTGATTTTTGCCATTGAAAAACGTCCAGAAATGATTGAAGCTACTGACTGAATGAAAGGAGCTGGCATCTCACTCTCTTTGAATCTTCTTTATCATGCTAAGAGGAGCAGGAAAAAGCAAAAAATTTCAGAATTGCACCTTGCAATGCGGAGAAATTACTGTTTGTGCATTTACAATATTCATTGATTTTTGCCATTGAAAAACGTCCAGAAATGATTGAAGCTACTGACTGAATGAAAGGAGCTGGCATCTCACTCTCTTTGAATCTTCTTTATCATGCTAAGAGGAGCAGGAAAAAGCAAAAAATTTCAGAATTGCAACTTGCAATGCGGAGAAATTACTGTTTGTGCATTTACAATATTCATTGATTTTTGCCATTGAAAAACATCATGTTATTCATATACCAGAAATGATTGAAGCTACTGACTGAATGAAAGGAGCTGGCATCTCACTCTCTTTGAATCTTCTTTATCATGCTAAGAGGAGCAGGAAAAAGCAAAAAATTTCAGAATTGCACCTTGCAATGCGGAGAAATTACTGTTTGTGCATTTACAATATTCATTGATTTTTGCCATTGAAAAACGTCCAGAAATGATTGAAGCTACTGACTGAATGAAAGGAGCTGGCATCTCACTCTCTTTGAATCTTCTTTATCATGCTAAGAGGAGCAGGAAAAAGCAAAAAATTTCAGAATTGCACCTTGCAATGCGGAGAAATTACTGTTTGTGCATTTACAATATTCATTGATTTTTGCCATTGAAAAACGTCCAGAAATGATTGAAGCTACTGACTGAATGAAAGGAGCTGGCATCTCACTCTCTTTGAATCTTCTTTATCATGCTAAGAGGAGCAGGAAAAAGCAAAAAATTTCAGAATTGCACCTTGCAATGCGGAGAAATTACTGTTTGTGCATTTACAATATTCATTAATTTTTGCCATTGAAAAACATCATGTTATTCATATCCCAGAAATGTTTGAAGCTACTGACTGAATGAAAGAAGCTGGCATCTCACTCTCTTTGAATCTTCTTTATCATGCTAAGAGGAGCAGGAAAAAGCAAAAAATTTCAGAATTGCACCTTGCAATGCGGAGAAATTACTGTTTGTGCATTTACAATATTCATTGATTTTTGCCATTGAAAAACGTCCAGAAATGATTGAAGCTACTGACTGAATGAAAGGAGCTGGCATCTCACTCTCTTTGAATCTTCTTTATCATGCTAAGAGGAGCAGGAAAAAGCAAAAAATTTCAGAATTGCACCTTGCAATGCGGAGAAATTACTGTTTGTGCATTTACAATATTCATTGATTTTTGCCATTGAAAAACGTCCAGAAATGATTGAAGCTACTGACTGAATGAAAGGAGCTGGCATCTCACTCTCTTTGAATCTTCTTTATCATGCTAAGAGGAGCAGGAAAAAGCAAAAAATTTCAGAATTGCACCTTGCAATGCGGAGAAATTACTGTTTGTGCATTTACAATATTCATTGATTTTTGCCATTGAAAAACATCATGTTATTCATATACCAGAAATGATTGAAGCTACTGACTGAATGAAAGGAGCTGGCATCTCACTCTCTTTGAATCTTCTTTATCATGCTAAGAGGAGCAGGAAAAAGCAAAAAATTTCAGAATTGCACCTTGCAATGCGGAGAAATTACTGTTTGTGCATTTACAATATTCATTGATTTTTGCCATTGAAAAACGTCCAGAAATGATTGAAGCTACTGACTGAATGAAAGGAGCTGGCATCTCACTCTCTTTGAATCTTCTTTATCATGCTAAGAGGAGCAGGAAAAAGCAAAAAATTTCAGAATTGCACCTTGCAATGCGGAGAAATTACTGTTTGTGCATTTACAATATTCATTGATTTTTGCCATTGAAAAACATCATGTTATTCATATACCAGAAATGTTTGAAGCTACTGACTGAATGAAAGGAGCTGGCATCTCACTCTCTTTGAGTCTTCTTTATCATGCTAAGAGGAGCAGGAAAAAGCAAAAAATTTCAGAATTGCACCTTGCAATGCGGAGAAATTACTGTTTGTGCATTTACAATATTCATTGATTTTTGCCATTGAAAAACGTCCAGAAATGATTGAAGCTACTGACTGAATGAAAGGAGCTGGCATCTCACTCTCTTTGAATCTTCTTTATCATGCTAAGAGGAGCAGGAAAAAGCAAAAAATTTCAGAATTGCACCTTGCAATGCGGAGAAATTACTGTTTGTGCATTTACAATATTCATTGATTTTTGCCATTGAAAAACTTCCAGAAATGATTGAAGCTACTGACTGAATGAAAGGAGCTGGCATCTCACTCTCTTTGAATCTTCTTTATCATGCTAAGAGGAGCAGGAAAAAGCAAAAAATTTCAGAATTGCACCTTGCAATGCGGAGAAATTACTGTTTGTGCATTTACAATATTCATTGATTTTTGCCATTGAAAAACGTCCAGAAATGATTGAAGCTACTGACTGAATGAAAGGAGCTGGCATCTCACTCTCTTTGAATCTTCTTTATCATGCTAAGAGGAGCAGGAAAAAGCAAAAAATTTCAGAATTGCAACTTGCAATGCGGAGAAATTACTGTTTGTGCATTTACAATATTCATTGATTTTTGCCATTGAAAAACATCATGTTATTCATATACCAGAAATGATTGAAGCTACTGACTGAATGAAAGGAGCTGGCATCTCACTCTCTTTGAATCTTCTTTATCATGCTAAGAGGAGCAGGAAAAAGCAAAAAATTTCAGAATTGCACCTTGCAATGCGGAGAAATTACTGTTTGTGCATTTACAATATTCATTGATTTTTGCCATTGAAAAACATCATGTTATTCATATACCAGAAATGTTTGAAGCTACTGACTGAATGAAAGGAGCTGGCATCTCACTCTCTTTGAATCTTCTTTATCATGCTAAGAGGAGCAGGAAAAAGCAAAAAATTTCAGAATTGCACCTTGCAATGCGGAGAAATTACTGTTTGTGCATTTACAATATTCATTGATTTTTGCCATTGAAAAACGTCCAGAAATGATTGAAGCTACTGACTGAATGAAAGGAGCTGGCATCTCACTCTCTTTGAATCTTCTTTATCATGCTAAGAGGAGCAGGAAAATGCAAGAAATTTCAGAATTGCACCTTGCAATGCGGAGAAATTACTGTTTGTGCATTTACAATATTCATTGATTTTTGCCATTGAAAAACATCCAGAAATGATTGAAGCTACTGACTGAATGAAAGGAGCTGGCATCTCACTCTCTTTGAATCTTCTTTATCATGCTAAGAGGAGCAGGAAAAAGCCAAAAATTTCAGAATTGCACCTTGCAATGCGGAGAAATTACTGTTTGTGCATTTACAATATTCATTGATTTTTGCCATTGAAAAACATCATGTTATTCATATACCAGAAATGATTGAAGCTACTGACTGAATGAAAGGAGCTGGCATCTCACTCTCTTTGAATCTTCTTTATCATGCAAAGAGGAGCAGGAAAAAGCAAAAAATTTCAGAATTGCACCTTGCAATGCGGAGAAATTACTGTTTGTGCATTTACAATATTCATTGATTTTTGCCATTGAAAAACGTCCAGAAATGATTGAAGCTACTGACTGAATGAAAGGAGCTGGCATCTCACTCTCTTTGAATCTTCTTTATCATGCTAAGAGGAGCAGGAAAAAGCAAAAAATTTCAGAATTGCACCTTGCAATGCGGAGAAATTACTGTTTGTGCATTTACAATATTCACTGATTTTTGCCATTGAAAAACGTCCAGAAATGATTGAAGCAACTGACTGAATGAAAGGAGCTGGCATCTCACTCTCTTTGAATCTTCTTTATCATGCTAAGAGGAGCAGGAAAAAGCAAAAAATTTCAGAATTGCACCTTGCAATGCGGAGAAATTACTGTTTGTGCATTTACAATATTCATTGATTTTTGCCATTGAAAAACGTCCAGAAATAATTGAAGCTACTGACTGAATGAAAGGAGCTGGCATCTCACTCTCTTTGAATCTTCTTTATCATGCTAAGAGGAGCAGGAAAAAGCAAAAAATTTCAGAATTGCAACTTGCAATGCGGAGAAATTACTGTTTGTGCATTTACAATATTCATTGATTTTTGCCATTGAAAAACATCATGTTATTCATATACCAGAAATGATTGAAGCTAGTGACTGAATGAAAGGAGCTGGCATCTCACTCTCTGAATCTTCTTTATCATGCTAAGAGGAGCAGGAAAAAGCAAAAAATTTCAGAATTGCACCTTGCAATGCGGAGAAATTACTGTTTGTGCATTTACAATATTCATTGATTTTTGCCATTGAAAAACGTCCAGAAATGATTGAAGCTACTGACTGAATGAAAGGAGCTGGCATCTCACTCTCTTTGAATCTTCTTTATCATGCTAAGAGGAGCAGGAAAAAGCAAAAAATTTCAGAATTGCACCTTGCAATGCGGAGAAATTACTGTTTGTGCTTTTACAATATTCATTGATTTTTGCCATTGAAAAACATCATGTTATTCATATACCAGAAATGTTTGAAGCTACTGACTGAATGAAAGGAGCTGGCATCTCACTCTCTTTGAATCTTCTTTATCATGCTAAGAGGAGCAGGAAAAAGCAAAAAATTTCAGAATTGCACCTTGCAATGCGGAGAAATTACTGTTTGTGCATTTACAATATTCATTGATTTTTGCCATTGAAAAATGTCCAGAAATGATTGAAGCTGCTGACTGAATGAAAGGAGCTGGCATCTCACTCTCTTTGAATCTTCTTTATCATGCTAAGAGGAGCAGGAAAAAGCAAAAAATTTCAGAATTGCACCTTGCAATGCGGAGAAATTACTGTTTGTGCATTTAGAATATTCATTGATTTTTGCCATTGAAAAACATCATGTTATTCATATACCAGAAATGATTGAAGCTACTGACTGAATGAAAGGAGCTGGCATCTCACTCTCTTTGAATCTTCTTTATCATGCTAAGAGGAGCAGGAAAAAGCAAAAAATTTCAGAATTGCACCTTGCAATGCGGAGAAATTACTGTTTGTGCATTTACAATATTCATTGATTTTTGCCATTGAAAAACGTCCAGAAATGATTGAAGCTACTGACTGAATGAAAGGAGCTGGCATCTCACTCTCTTTGAATCTTCTTTATCATGCTAAGAGGAGCAGGAAAAAGCAAAAAATTTCAGAATTGCACCTTGCAATGCGGAGAAATTACTGTTTGTGCATTTACAATATTCATTGATTTTTGCCATTGAAAAACGTCCAGAAATGATTGAAGCTACTGACTGAATGAAAGGAGCTGGCATCTCACTCTCTTTGAATCTTCTTTATCATGCTAAGAGGAGCAGGAAAAAGCAAAAAATTTCAGAATTGCACCTTGCAATGCGGAGAAATTACTGTTTGTGCATTTACAATATTCATTGATTTTTGCCATTGAAAAACATCATGTTATTCATATACCAGAAATGTTTGAAGCTACTGACTGAATGAAAGGAGCTGGCATCTCACTCTCTTTGAATCTTCTTTATCATGCTAAGAGGAGCAGGAAAAAGCAAAAAATTTCAGAATTGCACCTTGCAATGCGGAGAAATTACTGTTTGTGCATTTACAATATTCATTGATTTTTGCCATTGAAAAACGTCCAGAAATGATTGAAGCTACTGACTGAATGAAAGGAGCTGGCATCTCACTCTCTTTGAATCTTCTTTATCATGCTAAGAGGAGCAGGAAAAAGCAAAAAATTTCAGAATTGCACCTTGCAATGCGGAGAAATTACTGTTTGTGCATTTACAATATTCATTGATTTTTGCCATTGAAAAACATCATGTTATTCATATACCAGAAATGATTGAAGCTACTGACTGAATGAAAGGAGCTGGCATCTCGCTCTCTTTGAATCTTCTTTATCATGCTAAGAGGAGCAGGAAAAAGCAAAAAATTTCAGAATTGCACCTTGCAATGCGGAGAAATTACTGTTTGTGCATTTACAATATTCATTGATTTTTGCCATTGAAAAACGTCCAGAAATGATTGAAGCTACTGACTGAATGAAAGGAGCTGGCATCTCACTCTCTTTGAATCTTCTTTATCATGCTAAGAGGAGCAGGAAAAAGCAAAAAATTTCAGAATTGCACCTTGCAATGTGGAGAAATTACTGTTTGTGCATTTACAATATTCATTGATTTTTGCCATTGAAAAACATCATGTTATTCATATACCAGAAATGATTGAAGCTACTGACTGAATGAAAGGAGCTGGCATCTCACTCTCTTTGAATCTTCTTTATCATGCTAAGAGGAGCAGGAAAAAGCAAAAAATTTCAGAATTGCACCTTGCAATGCGGAGAAATTACTGTTTGTGCATTTACAATATTCATTGATTTTTGCCATTGAAAAACGTCCGGAAATGATTGAAGCTACTGACTGAATGAAAGGAGCTGGCATCTCACTCTCTTTGAATCTTCTTTATCATGCTAAGAGGAGCAGGAAAAAGCAAAAAATTTCAGAATTGCACCTTGCAATGCGGAGAAATTACTGTTTGTGCTTTTACAATATTCATTGATTTTTGCCATTGAAAAACATCATGTTATTCATATACCAGAAATGTTTGAAGCTACTGACTGAATGAAAGGAGCTGGCATCTCACTCTCTTTGAATCTTCTTTATCATGCTAAGAGGAGCAGGAAAAAGCAAAAAATTTCAGAATTGCACCTTGCAATGCGGAGAAATTACTGTTTGTGCATTTACAATATTCATTGATTTTTGCCATTGAAAAACGTCCAGAAATGATTGAAGCTACTGACTGAATGAAAGGAGCTGGCATCTCACTCTCTTTGAATCTTCTTTATCATGCTAAGAGGAGCAGGAAAAAGCAAAAAATTTCAGAATTGCACCTTGCAATGCGGAGAAATTACTGTTTGTGCATTTACAATATTCATTGATTTTTGCCATTGAAAAACGTCCAGAAATGATTGAAGCTACTGACTGAATGAAAGGAGCTGGCATCTCACTCTCTTTGAATCTTCTTTATCATGCTAAGAGGAGCAGGAAAAAGCAAAAAATTTCAGAATTGCAACTTGCAATGCGGAGAAATTACTGTTTGTGCATTTACAATATTCATTGATTTTTGCCATTGAAAAACATCATGTTATTCATATACCAGAAATGATTGAAGCTACTGACTGAATGAAAGGAGCTGGCATCTCACTCTCTTTGAATCTTCTTTATCATGCTAAGAGGAGCAGGAAAAAGCAAAAAATTTCAGAATTGCACCTTGCAATGCGGAGAAATTACTGTTTGTGCATTTACAATATTCATTGATTTTTGCCATTGAAAAACGTCCAGAAATGATTGAAGCTACTGACTGAATGAAAGGAGCTGGCATCTCACTCTCTTTGAATCTTCTTTATCATGCTAAGAGGAGCAGGAAAAAGCAAAAAATTTCAGAATTGCACCTTGCAATGCGGAGAAATTACTGTTTGTGCATTTACAATATTCATTGATTTTTGCCATTGAAAAACGTCCAGAAATGATTGAAGCTACTGACTGAATGAAAGGAGCTGGCATCTCACTCTCTTTGAATCTTCTTTATCATGCTAAGAGGAGCAGGAAAAAGCAAAAAATTTCAGAATTGCACCTTGCAATGCGGAGAAATTACTGTTTGTGCATTTACAATATTCATTAATTTTTGCCATTGAAAAACATCATGTTATTCATATCCCAGAAATGTTTGAAGCTACTGACTGAATGAAAGAAGCTGGCATCTCACTCTCTTTGAATCTTCTTTATCATGCTAAGAGGAGCAGGAAAAAGCAAAAAATTTCAGAATTGCACCTTGCAATGCGGAGAAATTACTGTTTGTGCATTTACAATATTCATTGATTTTTGCCATTGAAAAACGTCCAGAAATGATTGAAGCTACTGACTGAATGAAAGGAGCTGGCATCTCACTCTCTTTGAATCTTCTTTATCATGCTAAGAGGAGCAGGAAAAAGCAAAAAATTTCAGAATTGCACCTTGCAATGCGGAGAAATTACTGTTTGTGCATTTACAATATTCATTGATTTTTGCCATTGAAAAACGTCCAGAAATGATTGAAGCTACTGACTGAATGAAAGGAGCTGGCATCTCACTCTCTTTGAATCTTCTTTATCATGCTAAGAGGAGCAGGAAAAAGCAAAAAATTTCAGAATTGCACCTTGCAATGCGGAGAAATTACTGTTTGTGCATTTACAATATTCATTGATTTTTGCCATTGAAAAACATCATGTTATTCATATACCAGAAATGTTTGAAGCTACTGACTGAATGAAAGGAGCTGGCATCTCACTCTCTTTGAATCTTCTTTATCATGCTAAGAGGAGCAGGAAAAAGCAAAAAATTTCAGAATTGCACCTTGCAATGCGGAGAAATTACTGTTTGTGCATTTACAATATTCATTGATTTTTGCCATTGAAAAACGTCCAGAAATGATTGAAGCTACTGACTGAATGAAAGGAGCTGGCATCTCACTCTCTTTGAATCTTCTTTATCATGCTAAGAGGAGCAGGAAAAAGCAAAAAATTTCAGAATTGCACCTTGCAATGCGGAGAAATTACTGTTTGTGCATTTACAATATTCATTGATTTTTGCCATTGAAAAACATCATGTTATTCATATACCAGAAATGATTGAAGCTACTGACTGAATGAAAGGAGCTGGCATCTCGCTCTCTTTGAATCTTCTTTATCATGCTAAGAGGAGCAGGAAAAAGCAAAAAATTTCAGAATTGCACCTTGCAATGCGGAGAAATTACTGTTTGTGCATTTACAATATTCATTGATTTTTGCCATTGAAAAACGTCCAGAAATGATTGAAGCTACTGACTGAATGAAAGGAGCTGGCATCTCACTCTCTTTGAATCTTCTTTATCATGCTAAGAGGAGCAGGAAAAAGCAAAAAATTTCAGAATTGCACCTTGCAATGTGGAGAAATTACTGTTTGTGCATTTACAATATTCATTGATTTTTGCCATTGAAAAACATCATGTTATTCATATACCAGAAATGATTGAAGCTACTGACTGAATGAAAGGAGCTGGCATCTCACTCTCTTTGAATCTTCTTTATCATGCTAAGAGGAGCAGGAAAAAGCAAAACATTTCAGAATTGCACCTTGCAATGCGGAGAAATTACTGTTTGTGCATTTACAATATTCATTGATTTTTGCCATTGAAAAACGTCCAGAAATGATTGAAGCTACTGACTGAATGAAAGGAGCTGGCATCTCACTCTCTTTGAATCTTCTTTATCATGCTAAGAGGAGCAGGAAAAAGCAAAAAATTTCAGAATTGCACCTTGCAATGCGGAGAAATTACTGTTTGTGCTTTTACAATATTCATTGATTTTTGCCATTGAAAAACATCATGTTATTCATATACCAAAAATGTTTGAAGCTACTGACTGAATGAAAGGAGCTGGCATCTCACTCTCTTTGAATCTTCTTTATCATGCTAAGAGGAGCAGGAAAAAGCAAAAAATTTCAGAATTGCACCTTGCAATGCGGAGAAATTACTGTTTGTGCATTTACAATATTCATTGATTTTTGCCATTGAAAAACGTCCAGAAATGATTGAAGCTACTGACTGAATGAAAGGAGCTGGCATCTCACTCTCTTTGAATCTTCTTTATCATGCTAAGAGGAGCAGGAAAAAGCAAAAAATTTCAGAATTGCACCTTGCAATGCGGAGAAATTACTGTTTGTGCATTTACAATATTCATTGATTTTTGCCATTGAAAAACGTCCAGAAATGATTGAAGCTACTGACTGAATGAAAGGAGCTGGCATCTCACTCTCTTTGAATCTTCTTTATCATGCTAAGAGGAGCAGGAAAAAGCAAAAAATTTCAGAATTGCAACTTGCAATGCGGAGAAATTACTGTTTTTGCATTTACAATATTCATTGATTTTTGCCATTGAAAAACATCATGTTATTCATATACCAGAAATGATTGAAGCTACTGACTGAATGAAAGGAGCTGGCATCTCACTCTCTTTGAATCTTCTTTATCATGCTAAGAGGAGCAGGAAAAAGCAAAAAATTTCAGAATTGCACCTTGCAATGCGGAGAAATTACTGTTTGTGCATTTACAATATTCATTGATTTTTGCCATTGAAAAACGTCCAGAAATGATTGAAGCTACTGACTGAATGAAAGGAGCTGGCATCTCACTCTCTTTGAATCTTCTTTATCATGCTAAGAGGAGCAGGAAAAAGCAAAAAATTTCAGAATTGCACCTTGCAATGCGGAGAAATTACTGTTTGTGCATTTACAATATTCATTGATTTTTGCCATTGAAAAACATCATGTTATTCATATACCAGAAATGTTTGAAGCTACTGACTGAATGAAAGGAGCTGGCATCTCACTCTCTTTGAATCTTCTTTATCATGCTAAGAGGAGCAGGAAAAAGCAAAAAATTTCAGAATTGCACCTTGCAATGCGGAGAAATTACTGTTTGTGCATTTACAATATTCATTGATTTTTGCCATTGAAAAACGTCCAGAAATGATTGAAGCTACTGACTGAATGAAAGGAGCTGGCATCTCACTCTCTTTGAATCTTCTTTATCATGCTAAGAGGAGCAGGAAAAAGCAAAAAATTTCAGAATTGCACCTTGCAATGCGGAGAAATTACTGTTTGTGCATTTACAATATTCATTGATTTTTGCCATTGAAAAACGTCCAGAAATGATTGAAGCTACTGACTGAATGAAAGGAGCTGGCATCTCACTCTCTTTGAATCTTCTTTATCATGCTAAGAGGAGCAGGAAAAAGCAAAAAATTTCAGAATTGCAACTTGCAATGCGGAGAAATTACTGTTTGTGCATTTACAATATTCATTGATTTTTGCCATTGAAAAACATCATGTTATTCATATACCAGAAATGATTGAAGCTACTGACTGAATGAAAGGAGCTGGCATCTCACTCTCTTTGAATCTTCTTTATCATGCTAAGAGGAGCAGGAAAAAGCAAAAAATTTCAGAATTGCACCTTGCAATGCGGAGAAATTACTGTTTGTGCATTTACAATATTCATTGATTTTTGCCATTGAAAAACGTCCAGAAATGATTGAAGCTACTGACTGAATGAAAGGAGCTGGCATCTCACTCTCTTTGAATCTTCTTTATCATGCTAAGAGGAGCAGGAAAAAGCAAAAAATTTCAGAATTGCACCTTGCAATGCGGAGAAATTACTGTTTGTGCATTTACAATATTCATTGATTTTTGCCATTGAAAAACGTCCAGAAATGATTGAAGCTACTGACTGAATGAAAGGAGCTGGCATCTCACTCTCTTTGAATCTTCTTTATCATGCTAAGAGGAGCAGGAAAAAGCAAAAAATTTCAGAATTGCACCTTGCAATGCGGAGAAATTACTGTTTGTGCATTTACAATATTCATTAATTTTTGCCATTGAAAAACATCATGTTATTCATATCCCAGAAATGTTTGAAGCTACTGACTGAATGAAAGAAGCTGGCATCTCACTCTCTTTGAATCTTCTTTATCATGCTAAGAGGAGCAGGAAAAAGCAAAAAATTTCAGAATTGCACCTTGCAATGCGGAGAAATTACTGTTTGTGCATTTACAATATTCATTGATTTTTGCCATTGAAAAACGTCCAGAAATGATTGAAGCTACTGACTGAATGAAAGGAGCTGGCATCTCACTCTCTTTGAATCTTCTTTATCATGCTAAGAGGAGCAGGAAAAAGCAAAAAATTTCAGAATTGCACCTTGCAATGCGGAGAAATTACTGTTTGTGCATTTACAATATTCATTGATTTTTGCCATTGAAAAACATCATGTTATTCATATACCAGAAATGTTTGAAGCTACTGACTGAATGAAAGGAGCTGGCATCTCACTCTCTTTGAATCTTCTTTATCATGCTAAGAGGAGCAGGAAAAAGCCAAAAATTTCAGAATTGCACCTTGCAATGCGGAGAAATTACTGTTTGTGCATTTACAATATTCATTGATTTTTGCCATTGAAAAACATCATGTTATTCATATACCAGAAATGATTGAAGCTTCTGACTGAATGAAAGGAGCTGGCATCTCACTCTCTTTGAATCTTCTTTATCATGCAAAGAGGAGCAGGAAAAAGCAAAAAATTTCAGAATTGCACCTTGCAATGCGGAGAAATTACTGTTTGTGCATTTACAATATTCATTGATTTTTGCCATTGAAAAACGTCCAGAAATGATTGAAGCTACTGACTGAATGAAAGGAGCTGGCATCTCACTCTCTTTGAATCTTCTTTATCATGCTAAGAGGAGCAGGAAAAAGCAAAAAATTTCAGAATTGCACCTTGCAATGCGGAGAAATTACTGTTTGTGCATTTACAATATTCATTGATTTTTGCCATTGAAAAACGTCCAGAAATGATTGAAGCAACTGACTGAATGAAAGGAGCTGGCATCTCACTCTCTTTGAATCTTCTTTATCATGCTAAGAGGAGCAGGAAAAAGCAAAAAATTTCAGAATTGCACCTTGCAATGCGGAGAAATTACTGTTTGTGCATTTACAATATTCATTGATTTTTGCCATTGAAAAACGTCCAGAAATAATTGAAGCTACTGACTGAATGAAAGGAGCTGGCATCTCACTCTCTTTGAATCTTCTTTATCATGCTAAGAGGAGCAGGAAAAAGCAAAAAATTTCAGAATTGCAACTTGCAATGCGGAGAAATTACTGTTTGTGCATTTACAATATTCATTGATTTTTGCCATTGAAAAACATCATGTTATTCATATACCAGAAATGATTGAAGCTACTGACTGAATGAAAGGAGCTGGCATCTCACTCTCTTTGAATCTTCTTTATCATGCTAAGAGGAGCAGGAAAAAGCAAAAAATTTCAGAATTGCACCTTGCAATGCGGAGAAATTACTGTTTGTGCATTTACAATATTCATTGATTTTTGCCATTGAAAAACGTCCAGAAATGATTGAAGCTACTGACTGAATGAAAGGAGCTGGCATCTCACTCTCTTTGAATCTTCTTTATCATGCTAAGAGGAGCAGGAAAAAGCAAAAAATTTCAGAATTGCACCTTGCAATGCGGAGAAATTACTGTTTGTGCTTTTACAATATTCATTGATTTTTGCCATTGAAAAACATCATGTTATTCATATACCAGAAATGTTTGAAGCTACTGACTGAATGAAAGGAGCTGGCATCTCACTCTCTTTGAATCTTCTTTATCATGCTAAGAGGAGCAGGAAAAAGCAAAAAATTTCAGAATTGCACCTTGCAATGCGGAGAAATTACTGTTTGTGCATTTACAATATTCATTAATTTTTGCCATTGAAAAATGTCCAGAAATGATTGAAGCTGCTGACTGAATGAAAGGAGCTGGCATCTCACTCTCTTTGAATCTTCTTTATTATGCTAAGAGGAGCAGGAAAAAGCAAAAAATTTCAGAATTGCACCTTGCAATGCGGAGAAATTACTGTTTGTGCATTTACAATATTCATTGATTTTTGCCATTGAAAAACATCATGTTATTCATATACCAGAAATGATTGAAGCTACTGACTGAATGCAAGGAGCTGGCATCTCACTCTCTTTGAATCTTCTTTATCATGCTAAGAGGAGCAGGAAAAAGCAAAAAATTTCAGAATTGCACCTTGCAATGCGGAGAAATTACTGTTTGTGCATTTACAATATTCATTGATTTTTGCCATTGAAAAACGTCCAGAAATGATTGAAGCTACTGACTGAATGAAAGGAGCTGGCATCTCACTCTCTTTGAATCTTCTTTATCATGCTAAGAGGAGCAGGAAAAAGCAAAAAATTTCAGAATTGCACCTTGCAATGCGGAGAAATTACTGTTTGTGCATTTACAATATTCATTGATTTTTGCCATTGAAAAACGTCCAGAAATGATTGAAGCTACTGACTGAATGAAAGGAGCTGGCATCTCACTCTCTTTGAATCTTCTTTATCATGCTAAGAGGAGCAGGAAAAAGCAAAAAATTTCAGAATTGCACCTTGCAATGCGGAGAAATTACTGTTTGTGCATTTACAATATTCATTGATTTTTGCCATTGAAAAACATCATGTTATTCATATACCAGAAATGATTGAAGCTACTGACTGAATGAAAGGAGCTGGCATCTCGCTCTCTTTGAATCTTCTTTATCATGCTAAGAGGAGCAGGAAAAAGCAAAAAATTTCAGAATTGCACCTTGCAATGCGGAGAAATTACTGTTTGTGCATTTACAATATTCATTGATTTTTGCCATTGAAAAACGTCCAGAAATGATTGAAGCTACTGACTGAATGAAAGGAGCTGGCATCTCACTCTCTTTGAATCTTCTTTATCATGCTAAGAGGAGCAGGAAAAAGCAAAAAATTTCAGAATTGCACCTTGCAATGTGGAGAAATTACTGTTTGTGCATTTACAATATTCATTGATTTTTGCCATTGAAAAACGTCCAGAAATGATTGAAGCTACTGACTGAATGAATGGAGCTGGCATCTCACTCTCTTTGAATCTTCTTTATCATGCTAAGAGGAGCAGGAAAAAGCAAAAAATTTCAGAATTGCACCTTGCAATGCGGAGAAATTACTGTTTGTGCATTTACAATATTCATTGATTTTTGCCATTGAAAAACGTCCAGAAATGATTGAAGCTACTGACTGAATGAAAGGAGCTGGCATCTCACTCTCTTTGAATCTTCTTTATCATGCTAAGAGGAGCAGGAAAAAGCAAAAAATTTCAGAATTGCAACTTGCAATGCGGAGAAATTACTGTTTGTGCATTTACAATATTCATTGATTTTTGCCATTGAAAAACATCATGTTATTCATATACCAGAAATGATTGAAGCTACTGACTGAATGAAAGGAGCTGGCATCTCACTCTCTTTGAATCTTCTTTATCATGCTAAGAGGAGCAGGAAAAAGCAAAAAATTTCAGAATTGCACCTTGCAATGCGGAGAAATTACTGTTTGTGCATTTACAATATTCATTGATTTTTGCCATTGAAAAACGTCCAGAAATGATTGAAGCTACTGACTGAATGAAAGGAGCTGGCATCTCACTCTCTTTGAATCTTCTTTATCATGCTAAGAGGACCAGGAAAAAGCAAAAAATTTCAGAATTGCACCTTGCAATGCGGAGAAATTACTGTTTGTGCTTTTACAATATTCATTGATTTTTGCCATTGAAAAACATCATGTTATTCATATACCAGAAATGTTTGAAGCTACTGACTGAATGAAAGGAGCTGGCATCTCACTCTCTTTGAATCTTCTTTATCATGCTAAGAGGAGCAGGAAAAAGCAAAAAATTTCAGAATTGCACCTTGCAATGCGGAGAAATTACTGTTTGTGCATTTACAATATTCATTGATTTTTGCCATTGAAAAACGTCCAGAAATGATTGAAGCTACTGACTGAATGAAAGGAGCTGGCATCTCACTCTCTTTGAATCTTCTTTATCATGCTAAGAGGAGCAGGAAAAAGCAAAAAATTTCAGAATTGCACCTTGCAATGCGGAGAAATTACTGTTTGTGCATTTACAATATTCATTGATTTTTGCCATTGAAAAACGTCCAGAAATGATTGAAGCTACTGACTGAATGAAAGGCGCTGGCATATCACTCTCTTTGAATCTTCTTTATCATGCTAAGAGGAGCAGGAAAAAGCAAAAAATTTCAGAATTGCACCTTGCAATGCGGAGAAATTACTGTTTGTGCTTTTACAATATTCATTGATTTTTGCCATTGAAAAACATCATGTTATTCATATACCAGAAATGTTTGAAGCTACTGACTGAATGAAAGGAGCTGGCATCTCACTCTCTTTGAATCTTCTTTATCATGCTAAGAGGAGCAGGAAAAAGCAAAAAATTTCAGAATTGCACCTTGCAATGCGGAGAAATTACTGTTTGTGCATTTACAATATTCATTGATTTTTGCCATTGAAAAACGTCCAGAAATGATTGAAGCTACTGACTGAATGAAAGTAGCTGGCATCTCACTCTCTTTGAATCTTCTTTATCATGCTAAGAGGAGCAGGAAAAAGCAAAAAATTTCAGAATTGCACCTTGCAATGCGGAGAAATTACTGTTTGTGCATTTACAATATTCATTGATTTTTGCCATTGAAAAACGTCCAGAAATGATTGAAGCTACTGACTGAATGAAAGGAGCTGGCATCTCACTCTCTTTGAATCTTCTTTATCATGCTAAGAGGAGCAGGAAAAAGCAAAACATTTCAGAATTGCAACTTGCAATGCGGAGAAATTACTGTTTGTGCATTTACAATATTCATTGATTTTTGCCATTGAAAAACATCATGTTATTCATATACCAGAAATGATTGAAGCTACTGACTGAATGAAAGGAGCTGGCATCTCACTCTCTTTGAATCTTCTTTATCATGCTAAGAGGAGCAGGAAAAAACAAAAAATTTCAGAATTGCACCTTGCAATGCGGAGAAATTACTGTTTGTGCATTTACAGTATTCATTGATTTTTGCCATTGAAAAACGTCCAGAAATGATTGAAGCTACTGACTGAATGAAAGGAGCTGGCATCTCACTCTCTTTGAATCTTCTTTATCATGCTAAGAGGAGCAGGAAAAAGCAAAAAATTTCAGAATTGCACCTTGCAATGCGGAGAAATTACTGTTTGTGCTTTTACAATATTCATTGATTTTTGCCATTGAAAAACATCATGTTATTCATATACCAGAAATGTTTGAAGCTACTGACTGAATGAAAGGAGCTGGCATCTCACTCTCTTTGAATCTTCTTTATCATGCTAAGAGGAGCAGGAAAAAGCAAAAAATTTCAGAATTGCACCTTGCAATGCGGAGAAATTACTGTTTGTGCATTTACAATATTCATTGATTTTTGCCATTGAAAAACGTCCAGAAATGATTGAAGCTACTGACTGAATGAAAGGAGCTGGCATCTCACTCTCTTTGAATCTTCTTTATCATGCTAAGAGGAGCAGGAAAAAGCAAAAAATTTCAGAATTGCACCTTGCAATGCGGAGAAATTACTGTTTGTGCATTTACAATATTCATTGATTTTTGCCATTGAAAAACGTCCAGAAATGATTGAAGCTACTGACTGAATGAAAGGAGCTGGCATCTCACTCTCTTTGAATCTTCTTTATCATGCTAAGAGGAGCAGGAAAAAGCAAAAAATTTCAGAATTGCACCTTGCAATGCGGAGAAATTACTGTTTGTGCATTTACAATATTCATTGATTTTTGCCATTGAAAAACATCATGTTATTCATATACCAGAAATGATTGAAGCTACTGACTGAATGAAAGGAGCTGGCATCTTACTCTCTTTGAATCTTCTTTGTCATGCTAAGAGGAGCAGGAAAAAGCAAAAAATTTCAGAATTGCACCTTGCAATGCGGAGAAATTACTGTTTGTGCATTTACAATATTCATTGATTTTTGCCATTGAAAAACGTCCAGAAATGATTGAAGCTACTGACTGAATGAAAGGAGCTGGCATCTCACTCTCTTTGAATCTTCTTTATCATGCTAAGAGGAGCAGGAAAAAGCAAAAAATTTCAGAATTGCACCTTGCAATGCGGAGAAATTACTGTTTGTGCATTTACAATATTCATTGATTTTTGCCATTGAAAAACGTCCAGAAATGATTGAAGCTACTGACTGAATGAAAGGAGCTGGCATCTCACTCTCTTTGAATCTTCTTTATCATGCTAAGAGGAGCAGGAAAAAGCAAAAAATTTCAGAATTGCACCTTGCAATGCGGAGAAATTACTGTTTGTGCATTTACAATATTCATTGATTTTTGCCATTGAAAAACATCATGTTATTCATATACCAGAAATGTTTGAAGCTACTGACTGAATGAAAGGAGCTGGCATCTCACTCTCTTTGAATCTTCTTTATCATGCTAAGAGGAGCAGGAAAAAGCAAAAAATTTCAGAATTGCACCTTGCAATGCGGAGAAATTACTGTTTGTGCATTTACAATATTCATTGATTTTTGCCATTGAAAAACGTCCAGAAATGATTGAAGCTACTGACTGAATGAAAGGAGCTGGCATCTCACTCTCTTTGAATCTTCTTTATCATGCTAAGAGGAGCAGGAAAAAGCAAAAAATTTCAGAATTGCACCTTGCAATGCGGAGAAATTACTGTTTGTGCATTTACAATATTCATTGATTTTTGCCATTGAAAAACGTCCAGAAATGATTGAAGCTACTGACTGAATGAAAGGAGCTGGCATCTCACTCTCTTTGAATCTTCTTTATCATGCTAAGAGGAGCAGGAAAAAGCAAAAAATTTCAGAATTGCACCTTGCAATGCGGAGAAATTACTCTTTGTGCATTTACAATATTCATTGATTTTTGCCATTGAAAAACATCATGTTATTCATATACCAGAAATGTTTGAAGCTACTGACTGAATGAAAGGAGCTGGCATCTCACTCTCTTTGAATCTTCTTTATCATGCTAAGAGGAGCAGGAAAAAGCAAAAAATTTCAGAATTGCACCTTGCAATGCGGAGAAATTACTGTTTGTGCATTTACAATATTCATTGATTTTTGCCATTGAAAAACATCATGTTATTCATATACCAGAAATGTTTGAAGCTACTGACTGAATGAAAGGAGCTGGCATCTCACTCTCTTTGAATCTTCTTTATCATGCTAAGAGGAGCAGGAAAAAGCAAAAAATTTCAGAATTGCACCTTGCAATGTGGAGAAATTACTGTTTGTGCATTTACAATATTCATTGATTTTTACCATTGAAAAACGTCCAGAAATGATTGAAGCTACTGACTGAATGAAAGTAGCTGGCATCTCACTCTCTTTGAATCTTCTTTATCATGCTAAGAGGAGCAGGAAAAAGCAAAAAATTTCAGACTTGCACCTTGGAATGCGGAGAAATTACTGTTTGTGCATTTACAATATTCATTGATTTTTGCCATTGAAAAACATCATGTTATTCATATACCAGAAATGTTTGAAGCTACTGACTGAATGAAAGGAGCTGGCATCTCACTCTCTTTGAATCTTCTTTATCATGCTAAGAGGAGCAGGAAAAAGCAAAAAATTTCAGAATTGCACCTTGCAATGCGGAGAAATTACTGTTTGTGCATTTACAATATTCATTGATTTTTGCCATTGAAAAACGTCCAGAAATGATTGAAGCTACTGACTGAATGAAAGGAGCTGGCATCTCACTCTCTTTGAATCTTCTTTATCATGCTAAGAGGAGCAGGAAAAAGCAAAAAATTTCAGAATTGCACCTTGCAATGCGGAGAAATTACTGTTTGTGCATTTACAATATTCATTGATTTTTGCCATTGAAAAACGTCCAGAAATGATTGAAGCTACTGACTGAATGAAAGGAGCTGGCATCTCACTCTCTTTGAATCTTCTTTATCATGCTAAGAGGAGCAGGAAAAATCAAAAAATTTCAGAATTGCACCTTGCAATGCGGAGAAATTACTGTTTGTGCATTTACAATATTCAATGATTTTTGCCATTGAAAAACATGTTATTCATATACCAGAAATGTTTGAAGCTACTGACTGAATGAAAGGAGCTGGCACCTCACTCTCTTTGAATCTTCTTTATCATGCTAAGAGGAGCGGGAAAAAGCAAAAAATTTCAGAATTGCACCTTGCAATGCGGAGAAATTACTGTTTGTGCATTTACAATATTCATTGATTTTTGCCATTGAAAAACATCCAGAAATGATTGAAGGTACTGACTGAATGAAAGGAGTTGGCATCTCACTCTCTTTGAATCTTCTTTATCATGCTAAGAGGAGCAGGAAAAAGCAAAAAATTTCAGAATTGCACCTTGCAATGCGGAGAAATTACTGTTTGTGCATTTACAATATTCATTGATTTTTGCCATTGAAAAACGTCCAGAAATGATTGAAGCTACTGACTGAATGAAAGGAGCTGGCATCTCACTCTCTTTGAATCTTCTTTATCATGCTAAGAGGAGCAGGAAAAAGCAAAAAATTTCAGAATTGCACCTTGCAATGCGGAGAAATTACAGTTTGTGCATTTACAATATTCATTGATTTTTGCCATTGAAAAACATCCAGAAATGATTGAAGCTACTGACTGAATGAAAGGAGCTGGCATCTCACTCTCTTTGAATCTTCTTTATCATGCTAAGAGGAGCAGGAAAAAGCAAAAAATTTCAGAATTGCACCTTGCAATGCGGAGAAATTACTGTTTGTGCATTTACAATATTCATTGATTTTTGCCATTGAAAAACGTCCAGAAATGATTGAAGCTACTGACTGAATGAAAGGAGCTGGCATCTCACTCTCTTTGAATCTTCTTTATCATGCTAAGAGGAGAAGGAAAAAGCAAAAAATTTCAGAATTGCACCTTGCAATGCGGAGAAATTACTGTTTGTGCATTTACAATATTCATTGATTTTTGCCATTGAAAAACATCATGTTATTCATATACCAGAAATGATAGAAGCTACTGACTGAATGAAAGGAGCTGGCATCTTACTCTCTTTGAATCTTCTTTGTCATGCTAAGAGGAGCAGGAAAAAGCAAAAAATTTCAGAATTGCACCTTGCAATGCGGAGAAATTGCTGTTTGTGCATTTACAATATTCATTGATTTTTGCCATTGAAAAACGTCCAGAAATGATTGAAGCTACTGACTGAATGAAAGGAGCTGGCATCTCACTCTCTTTGAATCTTCTTTATCATGCTAAGAGGAGCAGGAAAAAGCAAAAAATTTCAGAATTGCACCTTGCAATGCGGAGAAATTACTGTTTGTGCATTTACAATATTCATTGATTTTTGCCATTGAAAAACATCATGTTATTCATATACCAGAAATGTTTGAAGCTACTGACTGAATGAAAGGAGCTGGCATCTCACTCTCTTTGAATCTTCTTTATCATGCTTAGAGGAGCAGGAAAAAGCAAAAAATTTCAGAATTGCACCTTGCAATGTGGAGAAATTACTGTTTGTGCATTTACAATATTCATTGATTTTTACCATTGAAAAACGTCCAGAAATGATTGAAGCTACTGACTGAATGAAAGTAGCTGGCATCTCACTCTCTTTGAATCTTCTTTATCATGCTAAGAGGAGCAGGAAAAAGCAAAAAATTTCAGGATTGCACCTTGCAATCCAGAGAAATTACTGTTTGTGCATTTACAATATTCATTGATTTTTGCCATTGAAAAACATCATGTTATTCATATACCAGAAATATTTGAAGCTACTGACTGAATGAAAGGAGCTGGCATCTCACTCTCTTTGAATCTTCTTTATCATGCTAAGAGGAGCAGGAAAAAGCAAAAAATTTCAGAATTGCACCTTGCAATGTGGAGAAATTACTGTTTGTGCATTTACAATATTCATTGATTTTTACCATTGAAAAACGTCCAGAAATGATTGAAGCTACTGACTGAATGAAAGTAGCTGGCATCTCACTCTCTTTGAATCTTCTTTATCATGCTAAGAGGAGCAGGAAAAAGCAAAAAATTTCATACTTGCACCTTGCAATGTGGAGAAATTACTGTTTGTGCATTTACAATATTCATTGATTTTTGCCATTGAAAAACATCATGTTATTCATATACCAGAAATGTTTGAAGCTACTGACTGAATGAAAGGAGCTGGCATCTCACTCTCTTTGAATCTTCTTTATCATGCTAAGAGGAGCAGGAAAAAGCAAAAAATTTCAGAATTGCACCTTGCAATGCGGAGAAATTACTGTTTGTGCATTTACAATATTCATTGATTTTTGCCATTGAAAAACGTCCAGAAATGATTGAAGCTACTGACTGAATGAAAGGAGCTGGCATCTCACTCTCTTTGAATCTTGTTTATCATGCTAAGAGGAGCAGGAAAAAGCAAAAAATTTCAGAATTGCACCTTGCAATGCGGAGAAATTACTGTTTGTGCATTTACAATATTCATTGATTTTTGCCATTGAAAAACGTCCAGAAATGATTGAAGCTACTGACTGAATGAAAGGAGCTGGCATCTCACTCTCTTTGAATCTTCTTTATCATGCTAAGAGGAGCAGGAAAAAGCAAAAAATTTCAGAATTGCACCTTGCAATGCGGAGAAATTACTGTTTGTGCATTTACAATATTCATTGATTTTTGCCATTGAAAAACATCATGTTATTCATATACCAGAAATGATTGAAGCTACTGACTGAATGAAAGGAGCTGGCATCTCACTCTCTTTGAATCTTCTTTATCATGCTAAGAGGAGCAGGAAAAAGCAAAAAATTTCAGAATTGCACCTTGCAATGCGGAGAAATTACTGTTTGTGCATTTACAATATTCATTGATTTTTGCCATTGAAAAACGTCCAGAAATGTTTGAAGCTACTGACTGAATGAAAGAAGCTGGCATCTCACTCTCTTTGAATCTTCTTTATCATGCTAGGATTAGCAGGAAAAAGCAAAAAATTTCAGAATTGCACCTTGCAATGTGGAGATATTACTGTTTGTGCATTTACAATATTCATTGATTTTTGCCATTGAAAAACGTCCAGAAATGTTTGAAGCTACTGACTGAATGAAAGGAGCTGGCATCTCACTCTCTTTGAATCTTCTTTATCATGCTAGGAGTAGCAGGAAAAAGCAAAAAATTTCAGAATTGCACCTTGCAATGTGGAGATATTACTGTTTGTGCATTTACAATATTCATTGATTTTTGCCATTGAAAAACGTCCAGAAATGTTTGAAGCTACTGACTGAATGAAAGGAGCTGGCATCTCACTCTCTTTGAATCTTCTTTATCATGCTAGGATTAGCAGGAAAAAGCAAAAAATTTCAGAATTGCACCTTGCAATGTGGAGATATTACTGTTTGTGCATTTACAATATTCATTGATTTTTGCCATTGAAAAACATCATGTTATTCATATACCAGAAATGTTTGAAGCTACTGACTGAATGAAAGGAGCTGACATCTCACTCTCTTTGAATCTTCTTTATCATGCTAGGATTAGCAGGAAAAAGCAAAAAATTTCAGAATTGCACCTTGCAATGTGGAGATATTACTGTTTGTGCATTTACAATATTCATTGATTTTTGCCATTGAAAAATGTCCAGAAATGTTTGAAGCTACTGACTGAATGAAAGGAGCTGGCATCTCACTCTATTTGAATCTTCTTTATCATCCTAGGATTAGCAGGAAAAAGCAAAAAATTTCAGCATTGCACCTTGCAATGTGGAGATATTACTGTTTGTGCATTTACAATATTCATTGATTTTTGCCATTGAAAAACATCCAGAAATGTTTATACCAGAAATGTTTGAAGCTACTGACTGAATGAAAGGAGCTGGCATCTCACTCTCTTTGAATCTTCTTTATCATGCTAAGAGGAGCAGGAAAATGCAAAAAATTTCAGAATTGCACTTTGCAATGCGGAGAAATTACTGTTTGTGCATTTACAATATTCATTGATTTTTGCCATTGAAAAACGTCCAGAAATGATTGAAGCTACTGACTGAATGAAAGGAGCTGGCATCTCACTCTCTTTGAATCTTCTTTATCATGCTAAGAGGAGCAGGAAAAAGCAAAAAATTTCAGAATTGCACCTTGCAATGCGGAGAAATTACTGTTTGTGCATTTACAATATTCATTGATTTTTGCCATTGAAAAACGTCCAGAAATGATTGAAGCTACTGACTGAATGAAAGGAGCTGGCATCTCACTCTCTTTGAATCTTCTCTATCATGCTAAGAGGAGCAGGAAAAATCAAAAAATTTCAGAATTGCACCATGCAATGCGGAGAAATTACTGTTTGTGCATTTACAATATTCAATGATTTTTGCCATTGAAAAACATGTTATTCATATACCAGAAATGTTTGAAGCTACTGACTGAATGAAAGGAGCTGGCACCTCACTCTCTTTGAATCTTCTTTATCATGCTAAGAGGAGCGGGAAAAAGCAAAAAATTTCAGAATTGCACCTTGCAATGCGGAGAAATTACTGTTTGTGCATTTACAATATTCATTGATTTTTGCCATTGAAAAACATCCAGAAATGATTGAAGGTACTGACTGAATGAAAGGAGCTGGCATCTCACTCTCTTTGAATCTTCTTTATCATGCTAAGAGGAGCAGGAAAAAGCAAAAAATTTCAGAATTGCACCTTGCAATGCGGAGAAATTACTGTTTGTGCATTTACAATATTCATTGATTTTTGCCATTGAAAAACGTCCAGAAATGATTGAAGCTACTGACTGAATGAAAGGAGCTGGCATCTCACTCTCTTTGAATCTTCTTTATCATGCTAAGAGGAGCAGGAAAAAGCTAAAAATTTCAGAATTGCACCTTGCAATGCGGAGAAATTACTGTTTGTGCATTTACAATATTCATTGATTTTTGCCATTGAAAAACGTCCAGAAATGATTGAAGCTACTGACTGAATGAAAGGAGCTGGCATCTCACTCTCTTTGAATCTTCTTTATCATGCTAAGAGGAGCAGGAAAAAGCAAAAAATTTCAGAATTGCACCTTGCAATGCGGAGAAATTACTGTTTGTGCATTTACAATATTCATTGATTTTTGCCATTGAAAAACATCATGTTATTCATATACCAGAAATGATAGAAGCTACTGACTGAATGAAAGGAGCTGGCATCTTACTCTCTTTGAATCTTCTTTGTCATGCTAAGAGGAGCAGGAAAAAGCAAAAAATTTCAGAATTGCACCTTGCAATGCGGAGAAATTGCTGTTTGTGCATTTACAATATTCATTGATTTTTGCCATTGAAAAACGTCCAGAAATGATTGAAGCTACTGACTGAATGAAAGGAGCTGGCATCTCACTCTCTTTGAATCTTCTTTATCATGCTAAGAGGAGCAGGAAAAAGCAAAAAATTTCAGAATTGCACCTTGCAATGCGGAGAAATTACTGTTTGTGCATTTACAATATTCATTGATTTTTGCCATTGAAAAACATCATGTTATTCATATACCAGAAATGTTTGAAGCTACTGACTGAATGAAAGGAGCTGGCATCTCACTCTCTTTGAATCTTCTTTATCATGCTTAGAGGAGCAGGAAAAAGCAAAAAATTTCAGAATTGCACCTTGCAATGTGGAGAAATTACTGTTTGTGCATTTACAATATTCATTGATTTTTACCATTGAAAAACGTCCAGAAATGATTGAAGCTACTGACTGAATGAAAGTAGCTGGCATCTCACTCTCTTTGAATCTTCTTTATCATGCTAAGAGGAGCAGGAAAAAGCAAAAAATTTCAGAATTGCACCTTGCAATCCAGAGAAATTACTGTTTGTGCATTTACAATATTCATTGATTTTTGCCATTGAAAAACATCATGTTATTCATATACCAGAAATATTTGAAGCTACTGACTGAATGAAAGGAGCTGGCATCTCACTCTCTTTGAATCTTCTTTATCATGCTAAGAGGAGCAGGAAAAAGCAAAAAATTTCAGAATTGCACCTTGCAATGTGGAGAAATTACTGTTTGTGCATTTACAATATTCATTGATTTTTACCATTGAAAAACGTCCAGAAATGATTGAAGCTACTGACTGAATGAAAGTAGCTGGCATCTCACTCTCTTTGAATCTTCTTTATCATGCTAAGAGGAGCAGGAAAAAGCAAAAAATTTCAGACTTGCACCTTGCAATGTGGAGAAATTACTGTTTGTGCATTTACAATATTCATTGATTTTTGCCATTGAAAAACATCATGTTATTCATATACCAGAAATGTTTGAAGCTACTGACTGAATGAAAGGAGCTGGCATCTCACTCTCTTTGAATCTTCTTTATCATGCTAAGAGGAGCAGGAAAAAGCAAAAAATTTCAGAATTGCACCTTGCAATGCGGAGAAATTACTGTTTGTGCATTTACAATATTCATTGATTTTTGCCATTGAAAAACGTCCAGAAATGATTGAAGCTACTGACTGAATGAAAGGAGCTGGCATCTCACTCTCTTTGAATCTTGTTTATCATGCTAAGAGGAGCAGGAAAAAGCAAAAAATTTCAGAATTGCACCTTGCAATGCGGAGAAATTACTGTTTGTGCATTTACAATATTCATTGATTTTTGCCATTGAAAAACGTCCAGAAATGATTGAAGCTACTGACTGAATGAAAGGAGCTGGCATCTCACTCTCTTTGAATCTTCTTTATCATGCTAAGAGGAGCAGGAAAAAGCAAAAAATTTCAGAATTGCACCTTGCAATGCGGAGAAATTACTGTTTGTGCATTTACAATATTCATTGATTTTTGCCATTGAAAAACATCATGTTATTCATATACCAGAAATGATTGAAGCTACTGACTGAATGAAAGGAGCTGGCATCTCACTCTCTTTGAATCTTCTTTATCATGCTAAGAGGAGCAGGAAAAAGCAAAAAATTTCAGAATTGCACCTTGCAATGCGGAGAAATTACTGTTTGTGCATTTACAATATTCATTGATTTTTGCCATTGAAAAACGTCCAGAAATGTTTGAAGCTACTGACTGAATGAAAGGAGCTGGCATCTCACTCTCTTTGAATCTTCTTTATCATGCTAGGATTAGCAGGAAAAAGCAAAAAATTTCAGAATTGCACCTTGCAATGTGGAGATATTACTGTTTGTGCATTTACAATATTCATTGATTTTTGCCATTGAAAAACGTCCAGAAATGTTTGAATCTACTGACTGAATGAAAGGAGCTGGCATCTCACTCTCTTTGAATCTTCTTTATCATGCTAGGAGTAGCAGGAAAAAGCAAAAAATTTCAGAATTGCACCTTGCAATGTGGAGATATTACTGTTTGTGCATTTACAATATTCATTGATTTTTGCCATTGAAAAACGTCCAGAAATGTTTGAAGCTACTGACTGAATGAAAGGAGCTGGCATCTCACTCTCTTTGAATCTTCTTTATCATGCTAGGATTAGCAGGAAAAAGCAAAAAATTTCAGAATTGCACCTTGCAATGTGGAGATATTACTGTTTGTGCATTTACAATATTCATTGATTTTTGCCATTGAAAAACATCATGTTATTCATATACCAGAAATGTTTGAAGCTACTGACTGAATGAAAGGAGCTGACATCTCACTCTCTTTGAATCTTCTTTATCATGCTAGGATTAGCAGGAAAAAGCAAAAAATTTCAGAATTGCACCTTGCAATGTGGAGATATTACTGTTTGTGCATTTACAATATTCATTGATTTTTGCCATTGAAAAATGTCCAGAAATGTTTGAAGCTACTGACTGAATGAAAGGAGCTGGCATCTCACTCTATTTGAATCTTCTTTATCATCCTAGGATTAGCAGGAAAAAGCAAAAAATTTCAGCATTGCACCTTGCAATGTGGAGATATTACTGTTTGTGCATTTACAATATTCATTGATTTTTGCCATTGAAAAACATCCAGAAATGTTTATACCAGAAATGTTTGAAGCTACTGACTGAATGAAAGGAGCTGGCATCTCACTCTCTTTGAATCTTCTTTATCATGCTAAGAGGAGCAGGAAAAAGCAAAAAATTTCAGAATTGCACTTTGCAATGCGGAGAAATTACTGTTTGTGCATTTACAATATTCATTGATTTTTGCCATTGAAAAACGTCCAGAAATGATTGAAGCTACTGACTGAATGAAAGGAGCTGGCATCTCACTCTCTTTGAATCTTCTTTATCATGCTAAGAGGAGCAGGAAAAAGCAAAAAATTTCAGAATTGCACCTTGCAATGCGGAGAAATTACTGTTTGTGCATTTACAATATTCATTGATTTTTGCCATTGAAAAACGTCCAGAAATGATTGAAGCTACTGACTGAATGAAAGGAGCTGGCATCTCACTCTCTTTGAATCTTCTCTATCATGCTAAGAGGAGCAGGAAAAATCAAAAAATTTCAGAATTGCACCTTGCAATGCAGAGAAATTACTGTTTGTGCATTTACAATATTCAATGATTTTTGCCATTGAAAAACATGTTATTCATATACCAGAAATGTTTGAAGCTACTGACTGAATGAAAGGAGCTGGCACCTCACTCTCTTTGAATCTTCTTTATCATGCTAAGAGGAGCGGGAAAAAGCAAAAAATTTCAGAATTGCACCTTGCAATGCGGAGAAATTACTGTTTGTGCATTTACAATATTCATTGATTTTTGCCATTGAAAAACATCCAGAAATGATTGAAGGTACTGACTGAATGAAAGGAGCTGGCATCTCACTCTCTTTGAATCTTCTTTATCATGCTAAGAGGAGCAGGAAAAAGCAAAAAATTTCAGAATTGCACCTTGCAATGCGGAGAAATTACTGTTTGTGCATTTACAATATTCATTGATTTTTGCCATTGAAAAACGTCCAGAAATGATTGAAGCTACTGACTGAATGAAAGGAGCTGGCATCTCACTCTCTTTGAATCTTCTTTATCATGCTAAGAGGAGCAGGAAAAAGCAAAAAATTTCAGAATTGCACCTTGCAATGCGGAGAAATTACAGTTTGTGCATTTACAATATTCATTGATTTTTGCCATTGAAAAACATCCAGAAATGATTGAAGCTACTGACTGAATGAAAGGAGCTGGCATCTCACTCTCTTTGAATCTTCTTTATCATGCTAAGAGGAGCAGGAAAAAGCAAAAAATTTCAGAATTGCACCTTGCAATGCGGAGAAATTACTGTTTGTGCATTTACAATATTCATTGATTTTTGCCATTGAAAAACGTCCAGAAATGATTGAAGCTACTGACTGAATGAAAGGAGCTGGCATCTCACTCTCTTTGAATCTTCTTTATCATGCTAAGAGGAGCAGGAAAAAGCAAAAAATTTCAGAATTGCACCTTGCAATGCGGAGAAATTACTGTTTGTGCATTTACAATATTCATTGATTTTTGCCATTGAAAAACATCATGTTATTCATATACCAGAAATGATAGAAGCTACTGACTGAATGAAAGGAGCTGGCATCTTACTCTCTTTGAATCTTCTTTGTCATGCTAAGAGGAGCAGGAAAAAGCAAAAAATTTCAGAATTGCACCTTGCAATGCGGAGAAATTACTGTTTGTGCATTTACAATATTCATTGATTTTTGCCATTGAAAAACGTCCAGAAATGATTGAAGCTACTGACTGAATGAAAGGAGCTGGCATCTCACTCTCTTTGAATCTTCTTTATCATGCTAAGAGGAGCAGGAAAAAGCAAAAAATTTCAGAATTGCACCTTGCAATGCGGAGAAATTACTGTTTGTGCATTTACAATATTCATTGATTTTTGCCATTGAAAAACATCATGTTATTCATATACCAGAAATGTTTGAAGCTACTGACTGAATGAAAGGAGCTGGCATCTCACTCTCTTTGAATCTTCTTTATCATGCTTAGAGGAGCAGGAAAAAGCAAAAAATTTCAGAATTGCACCTTGCAATGTGGAGAAATTACTGTTTGTGCATTTACAATATTCATTGATTTTTACCATTGAAAAACGTCCAGAAATGATTGAAGCTACTGACTGAATGAAAGTAGCTGGCATCTCACTCTCTTTGAATCTTCTTTATCATGCTAAGAGGAGCAGGAAAAAGCAAAACATTTCAGAATTGCACCTTGCAATCCAGAGAAATTACTGTTTGTGCATTTACAATATTCATTGATTTTTGCCATTGAAAAACATCATGTTATTCATATACCAGAAATGTTTGAAGCTACTGACTGAATGAAAGGAGCTGGCATCTCACTCTCTTTGAATCTTCTTTATCATGCTAAGAGGAGCAGGAAAAAGCAAAAAATTTCAGAATTGCACCTTGCAATGTGGAGAAATTACTGTTTGTGCATTTACAATATTCATTGATTTTTACCATTGAAAAACGTCCAGAAATGATTGAAGCTACTGACTGAATGAAAGTAGCTGGCATCTCACTCTCTTTGAATCTTCTTTATCATGCTAAGAGGAGCAGGAAAAAGCAAAAAATTTCAGACTTGCACCTTGCAATGCGGAGAAATTACTGTTTGTGCATTTACAATATTCATTGATTTTTGCCATTGAAAAACATCATGTTATTCATATACCAGAAATGTTTGAAGCTACTGACTGAATGAAAGGAGCTGGCATCTCACTCTCTTTGAATCTTCTTTATCATGCTAAGAGGAGCAGGAAAAAGCAAAAAATTTCAGAATTGCACCTTGCAATGCGGAGAAATTACTGTTTGTGCATTTACAATATTCATTGATTTTTGCCATTGAAAAACGTCCAGAAATGATTGAAGCTACTGACTGAATGAAAGGAGCTGGCATCTCACTCTCTTTGAATCTTGTTTATCATGCTAAGAGGAGCAGGAAAAAGCAAAAAATTTCAGAATTGCACCTTGCAATGCGGAGAAATTACTGTTTGTGCATTTACAATATTCATTGATTTTTGCCATTGAAAAACGTCCAGAAATGATTGAAGCTACTGACTGAATGAAAGGAGCTGGCATCTCACTCTCTTTGAATCTTCTTTATCATGCTAAGAGGAGCAGGAAAAAGCAAAAAATTTCAGAATTGCACCTTGCAATGCGGAGAAATTACTGTTTGTGCATTTACAATATTCATTGATTTTTGCCATTGAAAAACATCATGTTATTCATATACCAGAAATGATTGAAGCTACTGACTGAATGAAAGGAGCTGGCATCTCACTCTCTTTGAATCTTCTTTATCATGCTAAGAGGAGCAGGAAAAAGCAAAAAATTTCAGAATTGCACCTTGCAATGCGGAGAAATTACTGTTTGTGCATTTACAATATTCATTGATTTTTGCCATTGAAAAACATCATGTTATTCATATACCAGAAATGATTGAAGCTACTGACTGAATGAAAGGAGCTGGCATCTCACTCTCTTTGAATCTTCTTTATCATGCTAAGAGGAGCAGGAAAAAGCAAAAAATTTCAGAATTGCACCTTGCAATGCGGAGAAATTACTGTTTGTGCATTTACAATATTCATTGATTTTTGCCATTGAAAAACATCCAGAAATGATTGAAGCTACTGACTGAATGAAAGGAGCTGGCATCTCACTCTCTTTGAATCTTCTTTATCATGCTAAGAGGAGCAGGAAAAAGCAAAAAATTTCAGAATTGCACCTTGCAATGCGGAGAAATTACTGTTTGTGCATTTACAATATTCATTGATTTTTGCCATTGAAAAACGTCCAGAAATGATTGAAGCTACTGACTGAATGAAAGGAGCTGGCATCTCACTCTCTTTGAATCTTCTTTATCATGCTAAGAGGAGCAGGAAAAAGCAAAAAATTTCAGAATTGCATCTTGCAATGCGGAGAAATTACTGTTTGTGCATTTACAATATTCATTGATTTTTGCCATTGAAAAACGTCCAGAAATGATTGAAGCTACTGACTGAATGAAAGGAGCTGGCATCTCACTCTCTTTGAATCTTCTTTATCATGCTAAGAGGAGCAGGAAAAAGCAAAAAATTTCAGAATTGCACCTTGCAATGCGGAGCAATTACTGTTTGTGCATTTACAATATTCATTGATTTTTGCCATTGAAAAACATCATGATATTCATATACCAGAAATGATTGAAGCTACTGACTGAATGAAAGGAGCTGGCATCTCACTCTCTTTGAATCTTCTTTATCATGCTAAGAGGAGCAGGAAAAAGCAAAAAATTTCAGAATTGCACCTTGCAATGCGGAGAAATTACTGTTTGTGCATTTACAATATTCATTGATTTTTGCCATTGAAAAACATCCAGAAATGATTGAAGCTACTGACTGAATGAAAGGAGCTGGCATCTCACTCTCTTTGAATCTTCTTTATCATGCTAAGAGGAGCAGGAAAAAGCAAAAAATTTCAGAATTGCACCTTGCAATGCGGAGAAATTACTGTTTGTGCATTTACAATATTCATTGATTTTTGCCATTGAAAAACGTCCAGAAATGATTGAAGCTACTGACTGAATGAAAGGAGCTGGCATCTCACTCTCTTTGAATCTTCTTTATCATGCTAGGATTAGCAGGAAAAAGCAAAAAATTTCAGAATTGCACCTTGCAATGTGGAGATATTACTGTTTGTGCATTTACAATATTCATTGAATTTTGCCATTGAAAAACGTCCAGAAATGTTTGAAGCTACTGACTGAATGAAAGGAGCTGGCATCTCACTCTATTTGAATCTTCTTTATCATGCTAGGATTAGCAGGAAAAAGCAAAAAATTTCAGAATTGCACCTTGCAATGTGGAGATATTACTGTTTGTGCATTTACAATATTCATTGATTTTTGCCATTGAAAAACGTCCAGAAATGATTGAAGCTACTGACTGAATGAAAGTAGCTGGCATCTCACTCTCTTTGAATCTTCTTTATCATGCTAAGAGGAGCAGGAAAAAGCAAAACATTTCAGAATTGCACCTTGCAATCCAGAGAAATTACTGTTTGTGCATTTACAATATTCATTGATTTTTGCCATTGAAAAACATCATGTTATTCATATACCAGAAATGTTTGAAGCTACTGACTGAATGAAAGGAGCTGGCATCTCACTCTCTTTGAATCTTCTTTATCATGCTAAGAGGAGCAGGAAAAAGCAAAAAATTTCAGAATTGCACCTTGCAATGTGGAGAAATTACTGTTTGTGCATTTACAATATTCATTGATTTTTACCATTGAAAAACGTCCAGAAATGATTGAAGCTACTGACTGAATGAAAGTAGCTGGCATCTCACTCTCTTTGAATCTTCTTTATCATGCTAAGAGGAGCAGGAAAAAGCAAAAAATTTCAGACTTGCACCTTGCAATGCGGAGAAATTACTGTTTGTGCATTTACAATATTCATTGATTTTTGCCATTGAAAAACATCATGTTATTCATATACCAGAAATGTTTGAAGCTACTGACTGAATGAAAGGAGCTGGCATCTCACTCTCTTTGAATCTTCTTTATCATGCTAAGAGGAGCAGGAAAAAGCAAAAAATTTCAGAATTGCACCTTGCAATGCGGAGAAATTACTGTTTGTGCATTTACAATATTCATTGATTTTTGCCATTGAAAAACGTCCAGAAATGATTGAAGCTACTGACTGAATGAAAGGAGCTGGCATCTCACTCTCTTTGAATCTTGTTTATCATGCTAAGAGGAGCAGGAAAAAGCAAAAAATTTCAGAATTGCACCTTGCAATGCGGAGAAATTACTGTTTGTGCATTTACAATATTCATTGATTTTTGCCATTGAAAAACGTCCAGAAATGATTGAAGCTACTGACTGAATGAAAGGAGCTGGCATCTCACTCTCTTTGAATCTTCTTTATCATGCTAAGAGGAGCAGGAAAAAGCAAAAAATTTCAGAATTGCACCTTGCAATGCGGAGAAATTACTGTTTGTGCATTTACAATATTCATTGATTTTTGCCATTGAAAAACATCATGTTATTCATATACCAGAAATGATTGAAGCTACTGACTGAATGAAAGGAGCTGGCATCTCACTCTCTTTGAATCTTCTTTATCATGCTAAGAGGAGCAGGAAAAAGCAAAAAATTTCAGAATTGCAACTTGCAATGCGGAGAAATTACTGTTTGTGCATTTACAATATTCATTGATTTTTGCCATTGAAAAACATCATGTTATTCATATACCAGAAATGATTGAAGCTACTGACTGAATGAAAGGAGCTGGCATCTCACTCTCTTTGAATCTTCTTTATCATGCTAAGAGGAGCAGGAAAAAGCAAAAAATTTCAGAATTGCACCTTGCAATGCGGAGAAATTACTGTTTGTGCATTTACAATATTCATTGATTTTTGCCATTGAAAAACATCCAGAAATGATTGAAGCTACTGACTGAATGAAAGGAGCTGGCATCTCACTCTCTTTGAATCTTCTTTATCATGCTAAGAGGAGCAGGAAAAAGCAAAAAATTTCAGAATTGCACCTTGCAATGCGGAGAAATTACTGTTTGTGCATTTACAATATTCATTGATTTTTGCCATTGAAAAACGTCCAGAAATGATTGAAGCTACTGACTGAATGAAAGGAGCTGGCATCTCACTCTCTTTGAATCTTCTTTATCATGCTAAGAGGAGCAGGAAAAAGCAAAAAATTTCAGAATTGCATCTTGCAATGCGGAGAAATTACTGTTTGTGCATTTACAATATTCATTGATTTTTGCCATTGAAAAACGTCCAGAAATGATTGAAGCTACTGACTGAATGAAAGGAGCTGGCATCTCACTCTCTTTGAATCTTCTTTATCATGCTAAGAGGAGCAGGAAAAAGCAAAAAATTTCAGAATTGCACCTTGCAATGCGGAGCAATTACTGTTTGTGCATTTACAATATTCATTGATTTTTGCCATTGAAAAACATCATGTTATTCATATACCAGAAATGATTGAAGCTACTGACTGAATGAAAGGAGCTGGCATCTCACTCTCTTTGAATCTTCTTTATCATGCTAAGAGGAGCAGGAAAAAGCAAAAAATTTCAGAATTGCACCTTGCAATGCGGAGAAATTACTGTTTGTGCATTTACAATATTCATTGATTTTTGCCATTGAAAAACATCCAGAAATGATTGAAGCTACTGACTGAATGAAAGGAGCTGGCATCTCACTCTCTTTGAATCTTCTTTATCATGCTAAGAGGAGCAGGAAAAAGCAAAAAATTTCAGAATTGCACCTTGCAATGCGGAGAAATTACTGTTTGTGCATTTACAATATTCATTGATTTTTGCCATTGAAAAACGTCCAGAAATGATTGAAGCTACTGACTGAATGAAAGGAGCTGGCATCTCACTCTCTTTGAATCTTCTTTATCATGCTAGGATTAGCAGGAAAAAGCAAAAAATTTCAGAATTGCACCTTGCAATGTGGAGATATTACTGTTTGTGCATTTACAATATTCATTGAATTTTGCCATTGAAAAACGTCCAGAAATGTTTGAAGCTACTGACTGAATGAAAGGAGCTGGCATCTCACTCTATTTGAATCTTCTTTATCATGCTAGGATTAGCAGGAAAAAGCAAAAAATTTCAGAATTGCACCTTGCAATGTGGAGATATTACTGTTTGTGCATTTACAATATTCATTGATTTTTGCCATTGAAAAACGTCCAGAAATGATTGAAGCTACTGACTGAATGAAAGGAGCTGGCATCTCACTCTCTTTGAATCTTCTTTATCATGCTAAGAGGAGCAGGAAAAAGCAAAAAATTTCAGAATTGCATCTTGCAATGCGGAGAAATTACTGTTTGTGCATTTACAATATTCATTGATTTTTGCCATTGAAAAACGTCCAGAAATGATTGAAGCTACTGACTGAATGAAAGGAGCTGGCATCTCACTCTCTTTGAATCTTCTTTATCATGCTAAGAGGAGCAGGAAAAAGCAAAAAATTTCAGAATTGCACCTTGCAATGCGGAGAAATTACTGTTTGTGCATTTACAATATTCATTGATTTTTGCCATTGAAAAACATCATGTTATTCATATACCAGAAATGATTGAAGCTACTGACTGAATGAAAGGAGCTGGCATCTCACTCTCTTTGAATCTTCTTTATCATGCTAAGAGGAGCAGGAAAAAGCAAAAAATTTCAGAATTGCACCTTGCAATGCGGAGAAATTACTGTTTGTGCATTTACAATATTCATTGATTTTTGCCATTGAAAAACATCCAGAAATGATTGAAGCTACTGACTGAATGAAAGGAGCTGGCATCTCACTCTCTTTGAATCTTCTTTATCATGCTAAGAGGAGCAGGAAAAAGCAAAAAATTTCAGAATTGCACCTTGCAATGCGGAGAAATTACTGTTTGTGCATTTACAATATTCATTGATTTTTGCCATTGAAAAACGTCCAGAAATGATTGAAGCTACTGACTGAATGAAAGGAGCTGGCATCTCACTCTCTTTGAATCTTCTTTATCATGCTAGGATTAGCAGGAAAAAGCAAAAAATTTCAGAATTGCACCTTGCAATGTGGAGATATTACTGTTTGTGCATTTACAATATTCATTGAATTTTGCCATTGAAAAACGTCCAGAAATGTTTGAAGCTACTGACTGAATGAAAGGAGCTGGCATCTCACTCTATTTGAATCTTCTTTATCATGCTAGGATTAGCAGGAAAAAGCAAAAAATTTCAGAATTGCACCTTGCAATGTGGAGATATTACTGTTTGTGCATTTACAATATTCATTGATTTTTGCCATTGAAAAACGTCCAGAAATGTTTATACCAGAAATGTTTGAAGCTACTGACTGAATGAAAGGAGCTGGCATCTCACTCTCTTTGAATCTTCTTTATCATGCTAAGAGGAGCAGGAAAAAGCAAAAAATTTCAGAATTGCACCTTGCAATGCGGAGAAATTACTTTTTGTGCATTTACAATATTCATTGATTTTTGCCATTGAAAAATGTCCAGAAATGACTGAAGCTACTGACTGAATGAAAGGAGCTGGCATCTCACTCTCTTTGAATCTTCTTTACCATGCTAAGAGGAGCAGGAAAAAGCAAAAAAATTCAGAATTGCACCTTGCAATGCGGAGAAATTACTTTTTGTGCATTTACAATATTCATTGATTTTTGCCATTGAAAAATGTCCAGAAATGACTGAAGCTACTGACTGAATGAAAGGAGCTGGCATCTCACTCTCTTTGAATCTTCTTTACAATGCTAAGAGGAGCAGGAAAAAGCAAAAAAATTCAGAATTGCACCTTGCAATGCGGAGAAATTACTGTTTGTGCATTTACAATATTCATTGATTTTTGCCATTGAAAAACGTCCAGAAATGATTGAAGCTACTGACTGAATGAAAGGAGCTGGCATCTCACTCTCTTTGAATCTTCTTTATCATGCTAGGAGTAGCAGGAAAAAGCAAAAAATTTCAGAATTGCACCTTGCAATGTGGAGATATTACTGTTTGTGCATTTACAATATTCATTGATTTTTGCCATTGAAAAACGTCCAGAAATGTTTGAAGCTACTGACTGAATGAAAGGAGCTGGCATCTCACTCTCTTTGAATCTTCTTGATCATGCTAGGATTAGCAGGAAAAAGCAAAAAATTTCAGAATTGCACCTTGCAATGTGGAGATATTACTGTTTGTGCATTTACAATATTCATTGATTTTTGCCATTGAAAAACATCATGTTATTCATATACCAGAAATGTTTGAAGCTACTGACTGAATGAAAGGAGCTGACATCTCACTCTCTTTGAATCTTCTTTATCATGCTAGGATTAGCAGGAAAAAGCAAAAAATTTCAGAATTGCACCTTGCAATGTGGAGATATTACTGTTTGTGCATTTACAATATTCATTGATTTTTGCCAATGAAAAACGTCCAGAAATGTTTGAAGCTACTGACTGAATGAAAGGAGCTGGCATCTCACTCTATTTGAATCTTCTTTATCATGCTAGGATTAGCAGGAAAAAGCAAAAAATTTCAGCATTGCACCTTGCAATGTGGAGATATTACTGTTTGTGCATTTACAATATTCATTGATTTTTGCCATTGAAAAACGTCCAGAAATGTTTATACCAGAAATGTTTGAAGCTACTAACTGAAAGAAAGGAGCTGGCATCTCACTCTCTTTGAATCTTCTTTATCATGCTAAGAGGAGCAGGAAAAAGCAAAAAATTTCAGAATTGCACCTTGCAATGCGGAGAAATTACTGTTTGTGCATTTACAATATTCATTGATTTTTGCCATTGAAAAACGTCCAGAAATGACTGAAGCTACTGACTGAATGAAAGGAGCTGGCATCTCACTCTCTTTGAATCTTCTTTATCATGCTAAGAGGAGCAGGAAAAACCAAAAAATTTCAGAATTGCATCTTGCAATGCGGAGAAATTACTGTTTGTGCATTTACAATATTCATTGATTTTTGCCATTGAAAAACGTCCAGAAATGATTGAAGCTACTGACTGAATGAAAGGAGCTGGCATCTCACTCTCTTTGAATCTTCTTTATCATGCTAAGAGGAGCAGGAAAAAGCAAAAAATTTCAGAATTGCACCTTGCAATGCGGAGAAATTACTGTTTGTGCATTTACAATATTCATTGATTTTTGCCATTGAAAAACATCATGTTATTCATATACCAGAAATGATTGAAGCTACTGACTGAATGAAAGGAGCTGGCATCTCACTCTCTTTGAATCTTCTTTATCATGCTAAGAGGAGCAGGAAAAAGCAAAAAATTTCAGAATTGCACCTTGCAATGCGGAGAAATTACTGTTTGTGCATTTACAATATTCATTGATTTTTGCCATTGAAAAACGTCCAGAAATGATTGAAGCTACTGACTGAATGAAAGGAGCTGGCATCTCACTCTCTTTGAATCTTCTTTATCATGCTAAGAGGAGCAGGAAAAAGCAAAAAATTTCAGAATTGCACCTTGCAATGCGGAGAAATTACTGTTTGTGCATTTACAATATTCATTGATTTTTGCCATTGAAAAACGTCCAGAAATGATTGAAGCTACTGACTGAATGAAAGGAGCTGGCATCTCACTCTCTTTGAATCTTCTTTATCATGCTAGGATTAGCAGGAAAAAGCAAAAAATTTCAGAATTGCACCTGGCAATGTGGAGATATTACTGTTTGTGCATTTACAATATTCATTGAATTTTGCCATTGAAAAACGTCCAGAAATGTTTGAAGCTACTGACTGAATGAAAGGAGCTGGCATCTCACTCTATTTGAATCTTCTTTATCATGCTAGGATTAGCAGGAAAAAGCAAAAAATTTCAGAATTGCACCTTGCAATGTGGAGATATTACTGTTTGTGCATTTACAATATTCATTGATTTTTGCCATTGAAAAACGTCCAGAAATGTTTATACCAGAAATGTTTGAAGCTACTGACTGAATGAAAGGAGCTGGCATCTCACTCTCTTTGAATCTTCTTTATCATGCTAAGAGGAGCAGGAAAAAGCAAAAAATTTCAGAATTGCACCTTGCAATGCGGAGAAATTACTGTTTGTGCATTTACAATATTCATTGATTTTTGCCATTGAAAAACGTCCAGAAATGACTGAAGCTACTGACTGAATGAAAGGAGCTGGCATCTCACTCTCTTTGAATCTTCTTTATCATGCTAAGAGGAGCAGGAAAAAGCAAAAAATTTCAGAATTGCACCTTGCAATGCGGAGAAATTACAGTTTGTGCATTTACAATATTCATTGATTTTTGCCATTGAAAAACGTCCAGAAATGATTGAAGCTACTGACTGAATGAAAGGAGCTGGCATCTCACTCTCTTTGAATCTTCTTTATCATGCTAAGAGGAGCAGGAAAAAGCAAAAAATTTCAGAATTGCACCTTGCAATGCGGAGAAATTACTGTTTGTGCATTTACAATATTCATTGATTTTTGCCATTGAAAAACATCATGTTATTCATATACCAGAAATGATTGAAGCTACTGACTGAATGAAAGGAGCTGGCATCTCACTCTCTTTGAATCTTCTTTATCATGCTAAGAGGAGCAGGAAAAAGCAAAAAATTTCAGAATTGCACCTTGCAATGCGGAGAAATTACTGTTTGTGCATTTACAATATTCATTGATTTTTGCCATTGAAAAACGTCCAGAAATGACTGAAGCTACTGACTGAATGAAAGGAGCTTGCATCTCACTCTCTTTGAATCTTCTTTATCATGCTAAGAGGAGCAGGAAAAAGCAAAAAATTTCAGAATTGCACCTTGCAATGCGGAGAAATTACAGTTTGTGCATTTACAATATTCATTGATTTTTGCCATTGAAAAACGTCCAGAAATGATTGAAGCTACTGACTGAATGAAAGGAGCTGGCATCTCACTCTCTTTGAATCTTCTTTATCATGCTAAGAGGAGCAGGAAAAAGCAAAAAATTTCAGAATTGCACCTTGCAATGCGGAGAAATTACTGTTTGTGCATTTACAATATTCATTGATTTTTGCCATTGAAAAACATCATGTTATTCATATACCAGAAATGATTGAAGCTACTGACTGAATGAAAGGAGCTGGCATCTCACTCTCTTTGAATCTTCTTTATCATGCTAAGAGGAGCAGGAAAAAGCAAAAAATTTCAGAATTGCACCTTGCAATGCGGAGAAATTACTGTTTGTGCATTTACAATATTCATTGATTTTTGCCATTGAAAAACGTCCAGAAATGATTGAAGCTACTGTCTGAATGAAAGGAGCTGGCATCTCACTCTCTTTGAATCTTCTTTATCATGCTAAGAGGAGCAGGAAAAAGCAAAAAATTTCAGAATTGCATCTTGCAATGCGGAGAAATTACTGTTTGTGCATTTACAATATTCATTGATTTTTGCCATTGAAAAACGTCCAGAAATGATTGAAGCTACTGACTGAATGAAAGGAGCTGGCATCTCACTCTCTTTGAATCTTCTTTATCATGCTAAGAGGAGCAGGAAAAAGCAAAACATTTCAGAATTGCACCTTGCAATGCGGAGAAATTACTGTTTGTGCATTTACAATATTCATTGATTTTTGCCATTGAAAAACGTCCAGAAATGATTGAAGCTACTGACTGAATGAAAGGAGCTGGAATCTCACTCTCTTTGAATCTTCTTTATCATGCTAAGAGGAGCAGGAAAAAGCAAAAAATTTCAGAATTGCAACTTGCAATGCGGAGAAATTACTGTTTGTGCATTTACAATATTCATTGATTTTTGCCATTGAAAAACATCATGTTATTCATATACCAGAAATGATTGAAGCTACTGACTGAATGAAAGGAGCTGGCATCTCACTCTCTTTGAATCTTCTTTATCATGCTAAGAGGAGCAGGAAAAAGCAAAAAATTTCAGAATTGCACCTTGCAATGCGGAGAAATTACTGTTTGTGCATTTACAATATTCATTGATTTTTGCCATTGAAAAACATCATGTTATTCATATACCAGAAATGATTGAAGCTACTGACTGAATGAAAGGAGCTGGCATCTCACTCTCTTTGAATCTTCTTTATCATGCTAAGAGGAGCAGGAAAAAGCAAAAAATTTCAGAATTGCACCTTGCAATGCGGAGAAATTACTGTTTGTGCAGTTACAATATTCATTGATTTTTGCCATTGAAAAACGTCCAGAAATGATTGAAGCTACTGACTGAATGAAAGGAGCTGGCATCTCACTCTCTTTGAATCTTCTTTATCATGCTAAGAGGAGCAGGAAAAAGCAAAAAATTTCAGAATTGCACCTTGCAATGCGGAGAAATTACTGTTTGTGCATTTACAATATTCATTGATTTTTGCCATTGAAAAACGTCCAGAAATGATTGAAGCTACTGACTGAATGAAAGGAGCTGGCATCTCACTCTCTTTGAATCTTCTTTATCATGCTAAGAGGAGCAGGAAAAAGCAAAAAATTTCAGAATTGCACCTTGCAATGCGGAGAAATTACTGTTTGTGCATTTACAATATTCATTGATTTTTGCCATTGAAAAACGTCCAGAAATGATTGAAGCTACTGACTGAATGAAAGGAGCTGGCATCTCACTCTCTTTGAATCTTCTTTATCATGCTAGGATTAGCAGGAAAAAGCAAAAAATTTCAGAATTGCACCTGGCAATGTGGAGATATTACTGTTTGTGCATTTACAATATTCATTGAATTTTGCCATTGAAAAACGTCCAGAAATGTTTGAAGCTACTGACTGAATGAAAGGAGCTGGCATCTCACTCTATTTGAATCTTCTTTATCATGCTAGGATTAGCAGGAAAAAGCAAAAAATTTCAGAATTGCACCTTGCAATGTGGAGATATTACTGTTTGTGCATTTACAATATTCATTGATTTTTGCCATTGAAAAACGTCCAGAAATGTTTATACCAGAAATGTTTGAAGCTACTGACTGAATGAAAGGAGCTGGCATCTCACTCTCTTTGAATCTTCTTTATCATGCTAAGAGGAGCAGGAAAAAGCAAAAAATTTCAGAATTGCACCTTGCAATGCGGAGAAATTACTGTTTGTGCATTTACAATATTCATTGATTTTTGCCATTGAAAAACGTCCAGAAATGACTGAAGCTACTGACTGAATGAAAGGAGCTGGCATCTCACTCTCTTTGAATCTTCTTTATCATGCTAAGAGGAGCAGGAAAAAGCAAAAAATTTCAGAATTGCACCTTGCAATGCGGAGAAATTACAGTTTGTGCATTTACAATATTCATTGATTTTTGCCATTGAAAAACGACCAGAAATGATTGAAGCTACTGACTGAATGAAAGGAGCTGGCATCTCACTCTCTTTGAATCTTCTTTATCATGCTAAGAGGAGCAGGAAAAAGCAAAAAATTTCAGAATTGCACCTTGCAATGCGGAGAAATTACTGTTTGTGCATTTACAATATTCATTGATTTTTGCCATTGAAAAACATCATGTTATTCATATACCAGAAATGATTGAAGCTACTGACTGAATGAAAGGAGCTGGCATCTCACTCTCTTTGAATCTTCTTTATCATGCTAAGAGAAGCAGGAAAAAGCAAAAAATTTCAGAATTGCACCTTGCAATGCGGAGAAATTACTGTTTGTGCATTTACAATATTCATTGATTTTTGCCATTGAAAAACGTCCAGAAATGATTGAAGCTACTGACTGAATGAAAGGAGCTGGCATCTCACTCTCTTTGAATCTTCTTTATCATGCTAAGAGGAGCAGGAAAAAGCAAAAAATTTCAGAATTGCACCTTGCAATGCGGAGAAATTACTGTTTGTGCATTTACAATATTCATTGATTTTTGCCATTGAAAAACATCATGTTATTCATATACCAGAAATGATTGAAGCTACTGACTAAATGAAAGGAGCTGGCATCTCACTCTCTTTGAATCTTCTTTATCATGCTAAGAGGAGCAGGAAAAAGCAAAAAATTTCAGAATTGCACCTTGCAATGCGGAGAAATTACTGTTTGTGCTTTTACAATATTCATTGATTTTTGCCATTGAAAAACGTCCAGAAATGACTGAAGCTACTGACTGAATGAAAGGAGCTTGCATCTCACTCTCTTTGAATCTTCTTTATCATGCTAAGAGGAGCAGGAAAAAGCAAAAAATTTCAGAATTGCACCTTGCAATGCGGAGAAATTACAGTTTGTGCATTTACAATATTCATTGATTTTTGCCATTGAAAAACGTCCAGAAATGATTGAAGCTACTGACTGAATGAAAGGAGCTGGCATCTCACTCTCTTTGAATCTTCTTTATCATGCTAAGAGGAGCAGGAAAAAGCAAAAAATTTCAGAATTGCACCTTGCAATGCGGAGAAATTACTGTTTGTGCAGTTACAATATTCATTGATTTTTGCCATTGAAAAACATCATGTTATTCATATACCAGAAATGATTGAAGCTACTGACTGAATGAAAGGAGCTGGCATCTCACTCTCTTTGAATCTTCTTTATCATGCTAAGAGGAGCAGGAAAAAGCAAAAAATTTCAGAATTGCACCTTGCAATGCGGAGAAATTACTGTTTGTGCATTTACAATATTCATTGATTTTTGCCATTGAAAAACATCCAGAAATGATTGAAGCTACTGACTGAATGAAAGGAGCTGGCATCTCACTCTCTTTGAATCTTCTTTATCATGCTAAGAGGAGCAGGAAAAAGCAAAAAATTTCAGAATTGCACCTTGCAATGCGGAGAAATTACTGTTTGTGCATTTACAATATTCATTGATTTTTGCCATTGAAAAACGTCCAGAAATGATTGAAGCTACTGACTGAATGAAAGGAGCTGGCATCTCACTCTCTTTGAATCTTCTTTATCATGCTAGGATTAGCAGGAAAAAGCAAAAAATTTCAGAATTGCACCTTGCAATGTGGAGATATTACTGTTTGTGCATTTACAATATTCATTGAATTTTGCCATTGAAAAACGTCCAGAAATGTTTGAAGCTACTGACTGAATGAAAGGAGCTGGCATCTCACTCTATTTGAATCTTCTTTATCATGCTAGGATTAGCAGGAAAAAGCAAAAAATTTCAGAATTGCACCTTGCAATGTGGAGATATTACTGTTTGTGCATTTACAATATTCATTGATTTTTGCCATTGAAAAACGTCCAGAAATGTTTATACCAGAAATGTTTGAAGCTACTGACTGAATGAAAGGAGCTGGCATCTCACTCTCTTTGAATCTTCTTTATCATGCTAAGAGGAGCAGGAAAAAGCAAAAAATTTCAGAATTGCACCTTGCAATGCGGAGAAATTTCTTTTTGTGCATTTACAATATTCATTGATTTTTGCCATTGAAAAATGTCCAGAAATGACTGAAGCTACTGACTGAATGAAAGGAGCTGGCATCTCACTCTCTTTGAATCTTCTTTACCATGCTAAGAGGAGCAGGAAAAAGCAAAAAAATTCAGAATTGCACCTTGCAATGCGGAGAAATTACTTTTTGTGCATTTACAATATTCATTGATTTTTGCCATTGAAAAATGTCCAGAAATGACTGAAGCTACTGACTGAATGAAAGGAGCTGGCATCTCACTCTCTTTGAATCTTCTTTACAATGCTAAGAGGAGCAGGAAAAAGCAAAAAAATTCAGAATTGCACCTTGCAATGCGGAGAAATTACTGTTTGTGCATTTACAATATTCATTGATTTTTGCCATTGAAAAACGTCCAGAAATGATTGAAGCTACTGACTGAATGAAAGGAGCTGGCATCTCACTCTCTTTGAATCTTCTTTATCATGCTAGGAGTAGCAGGAAAAAGCAAAAAATTTCAGAATTGCACCTTGCAATGTGGAGATATTACTGTTTGTGCATTTACAATATTCATTGATTTTTGCCATTGAAAAACATCATGTTATTCATATACCAGAAATGTTTGAAGCTACTGACTGAATGAAAGGAGCTGACATCTCACTCTCTTTGAATCTTCTTTATCATGCTAGGATTAGCAGGAAAAAGCAAAAAATTTCAGAATTGCACCTTGCAATGTGGAGATATTACTGTTTGTGCATTTACAATATTCATTGATTTTTGCCAATGAAAAACGTCCAGAAATGTTTGAAGCTACTGACTGAATGAAAGGAGCTGGCATCTCACTCTATTTGAATCTTCTTTATCATGCTAGGATTAGCAGGAAAAAGCAAAAAATTTCAGCATTGCACCTTGCAATGTGGAGATATTACTGTTTGTGCATTTACAATATTCATTGATTTTTGCCATTGAAAAACGTCCAGAAATGTTTATACCAGAAATGTTTGAAGCTACTGACTGAAAGAAAGGAGCTGGCATCTCACTCTCTTTGAATCTTCTTTATCATGCTAAGAGGAGCAGGAAAAAGCAAAAAATTTCAGAATTGCACCTTGCAATGCGGAGAAATTACTGTTTGTGCATTTACAATATTCATTGATTTTTGCCATTGAAAAACGTCCAGAAATGACTGAAGCTACTGACTGAATGAAAGGAGCTGGCATCTCACTCTCTTTGAATCTTCTTTATCATGCTAAGAGGAGCAGGAAAAACCAAAAAATTTCAGAATTGCATCTTGCAATGCGGAGAAATTACTGTTTGTGCATTTACAATATTCATTGATTTTTGCCATTGAAAAACGTCCAGAAATGATTGAAGCTACTGACTGAATGAAAGGAGCTGGCATCTCACTCTCTTTGAATCTTCTTTATCATGCTAAGAGGAGCAGGAAAAAGCAAAAAATTTCAGAATTGCACCTTGCAATGCGGAGAAATTACTGTTTGTGCATTTACAATATTCATTGATTTTTGCCATTGAAAAACATCATGTTATTCATATACCAGAAATGATTGAAGCTACTGACTGAATGAAAGGAGCTGGCATCTCACTCTCTTTGAATCTTCTTTATCATGCTAAGAGGAGCAGGAAAAAGCAAAAAATTTCAGAATTGCACCTTGCAATGCGGAGAAATTACTGTTTGTGCATTTACAATATTCATTGATTTTTGCCATTGAAAAACGTCCAGAAATGATTGAAGCTACTGACTGAATGAAAGGAGCTGGCATCTCACTCTCTTTGAATCTTCTTTATCATGCTAAGAGGAGCAGGAAAAAGCAAAAAATTTCAGAATTGCACCTTGCAATGCGGAGAAATTACTGTTTGTGCATTTACAATATTCATTGATTTTTGCCATTGAAAAACGTCCAGAAATGATTGAAGCTACTGACTGAATGAAAGGAGCTGGCATCTCACTCTCTTTGAATCTTCTTTATCATGCTAGGATTAGCAGGAAAAAGCAAAAAATTTCAGAATTGCACCTGGCAATGTGGAGATATTACTGTTTGTGCATTTACAATATTCATTGAATTTTGCCATTGAAAAACGTCCAGAAATGTTTGAAGCTACTGACTGAATGAAAGGAGCTGGCATCTCACTCTATTTGAATCTTCTTTATCATGCTAGGATTAGCAGGAAAAAGCAAAAAATTTCAGAATTGCACCTTGCAATGTGGAGATATTACTGTTTGTGCATTTACAATATTCATTGATTTTTGCCATTGAAAAACGTCCAGAAATGTTTATACCAGAAATGTTTGAAGCTACTGACTGAATGAAAGGAGCTGGCATCTCACTCTCTTTGAATCTTCTTTATCATGCTAAGAGGAGCAGGAAAAAGCAAAAAATTTCAGAATTGCACCTTGCAATGCGGAGAAATTACTGTTTGTGCATTTACAATATTCATTGATTTTTGCCATTGAAAAACGTCCAGAAATGACTGAAGCTACTGACTGAATGAAAGGAGCTGGCATCTCACTCTCTTTGAATCTTCTTTATCATGCTAAGAGGAGCAGGAAAAAGCAAAAAATTTCAGAATTGCACCTTGCAATGCGGAGAAATTACAGTTTGTGCATTTACAATATTCATTGATTTTTGCCATTGAAAAACGTCCAGAAATGATTGAAGCTACTGACTGAATGAAAGGAGCTGGCATCTCACTCTCTTTGAATCTTCTTTATCATGCTAAGAGGAGCAGGAAAAAGCAAAAAATTTCAGAATTGCACCTTGCAATGCGGAGAAATTACTGTTTGTGCATTTACAATATTCATTGATTTTTGCCATTGAAAAACATCATGTTATTCATATACCAGAAATGATTGAAGCTACTGACTGAATGAAAGGAGCTGGCATCTCACTCTCTTTGAATCTTCTTTATCATGCTAAGAGAAGCAGGAAAAAGCAAAAAATTTCAGAATTGCACCTTGCAATGCGGAGAAATTACTGTTTGTGCATTTACAATATTCATTGATTTTTGCCATTGAAAAACGTCCAGAAATGATTGAAGCTACTGACTGAATGAAAGGAGCTGGCATCTCACTCTCTTTGAATCTTCTTTATCATGCTAAGAGGAGCAGGAAAAAGCAAAAAATTTCAGAATTGCACCTTGCAATGCGGAGAAATTACTGTTTGTGCATTTACAATATTCATTGATTTTTGCCATTGAAAAACATCATGTTATTCATATACCAGAAATGATTGAAGCTACTGACTGAATGAAAGGAGCTGGCATCTCACTCTCTTTGAATCTTCTTTATCATGCTAAGAGGAGCAGGAAAAAGCAAAAAATTTCAGAATTGCACCTTGCAATGCGGAGAAATTACTGTTTGTGCATTTACAATATTCATTGATTTTTGCCATTGAAAAACGTCCAGAAATGATTGAAGCTACTGACTGAATGAAAGGAGCTGGCATCTCACTCTCTTTGAATCTTCTTTATCATGCTAAGAGGAGCAGGAAAAAACAAAACATTTCAGAATTGCACCTTGCAATGCGGAGAAATTACTGTTTGTGCATTTACAATATTCATTGATTTTTGCCATTGAAAAACGTCCAGAAATGATTGAAGCTACTGACTGAATGAAAGGAGCTGGAATCTCACTCTCTTTGAATCTTCTTTATCATGCTAAGAGGAGCAGGAAAAAGCAAAAAATTTCAGAATTGCAACTTGCAATGCGGAGAAATTACTGTTTGTGCATTTACAATATTCATTGATTTTTGCCATTGAAAAACATCATGTTATTCATATACCAGAAATGATTGAAGCTACTGACTGAATGAAAGGAGCTGGCATCTCACTCTCTTTGAATCTTCTTTATCATGCTAAGAGGAGCAGGAAAAAGCAAAAAATTTCAGAATTGCACCTTGCAATGCGGAGAAATTACTGTTTGTGCATTTACAATATTCATTGATTTTTGCCATTGAAAAACATCATGTTATTCATATACCAGAAATGATTGAAGCTACTGACTGAATGAAAGGAGCTGGCATCTCACTCTCTTTGAATCTTCTTTATCATGCTAAGAGGAGCAGGAAAAAGCAAAAAATTTCAGAATTGCACCTTGCAATGCGGAGAAATTACTGTTTGTGCAGTTACAATATTCATTGATTTTTGCCATTGAAAAACGTCCAGAAATGATTGAAGCTACTGACTGAATGAAAGGAGCTGGCATCTCACTCTCTTTGAATCTTCTTTATCATGCTAAGAGGAGCAGGAAAAAGCAAAAAATTTCAGAATTGCACCTTGCAATGCGGAGAAATTACTGTTTGTGCATTTACAATATTCATTGATTTTTGCCATTGAAAAACGTCCAGAAATGATTGAAGCTACTGACTGAATGAAAGGAGCTGGCATCTCACTCTCTTTGAATCTTCTTTATCATGCTAAGAGGAGCAGGAAAAAGCAAAAAATTTCAGAATTGCACCTTGCAATGCGGAGAAATTACTGTTTGTGCATTTACAATATTCATTGATTTTTGCCATTGAAAAACGTCCAGAAATGATTGAAGCTACTGACTGAATGAAAGGAGCTGGCATCTCACTCTCTTTGAATCTTCTTTATCATGCTAGGATTAGCAGGAAAAAGCAAAAAATTTCAGAATTGCACCTGGCAATGTGGAGATATTACTGTTTGTGCATTTACAATATTCATTGAATTTTGCCATTGAAAAACGTCCAGAAATGTTTGAAGCTACTGACTGAATGAAAGGAGCTGGCATCTCACTCTATTTGAATCTTCTTTATCATGCTAGGATTAGCAGGAAAAAGCAAAAAATTTCAGAATTGCACCTTGCAATGTGGAGATATTACTGTTTGTGCATTTACAATATTCATTGATTTTTGCCATTGAAAAACGTCCAGAAATGTTTATACCAGAAATGTTTGAAGCTACTGACTGAATGAAAGGAGCTGGCATCTCACTCTCTTTGAATCTTCTTTATCATGCTAAGAGGAGCAGGAAAAAGCAAAAAATTTCAGAATTGCACCTTGCAATGCGGAGAAATTACTGTTTGTGCATTTACAATATTCATTGATTTTTGCCATTGAAAAACGTCCAGAAATGACTGAAGCTACTGACTGAATGAAAGGAGCTGGCATCTCACTCTCTTTGAATCTTCTTTATCATGCTAAGAGGAGCAGGAAAAAGCAAAAAATTTCAGAATTGCACCTTGCAATGCGGAGAAATTACAGTTTGTGCATTTACAATATTCATTGATTTTTGCCATTGAAAAACGACCAGAAATGATTGAAGCTACTGACTGAATGAAAGGAGCTGGCATCTCACTCTCTTTGAATCTTCTTTATCATGCTAAGAGGAGCAGGAAAAAGCAAAAAATTTCAGAATTGCACCTTGCAATGCGGAGAAATTACTGTTTGTGCATTTACAATATTCATTGATTTTTGCCATTGAAAAACATCATGTTATTCATATACCAGAAATGATTGAAGCTACTGACTGAATGAAAGGAGCTGGCATCTCACTCTCTTTGAATCTTCTTTATCATGCTAAGAGAAGCAGGAAAAAGCAAAAAATTTCAGAATTGCACCTTGCAATGCGGAGAAATTACTGTTTGTGCATTTACAATATTCATTGATTTTTGCCATTGAAAAACGTCCAGAAATGATTGAAGCTACTGACTGAATGAAAGGAGCTGGCATCTCACTCTCTTTGAATCTTCTTTATCATGCTAAGAGGAGCAGGAAAAAGCAAAAAATTTCAGAATTGCACCTTGCAATGCGGAGAAATTACTGTTTGTGCATTTACAATATTCATTGATTTTTGCCATTGAAAAACATCATGTTATTCATATACCAGAAATGATTGAAGCTACTGACTAAATGAAAGGAGCTGGCATCTCACTCTCTTTGAATCTTCTTTATCATGCTAAGAGGAGCAGGAAAAAGCAAAAAATTTCAGAATTGCACCTTGCAATGCGGAGAAATTACTGTTTGTGCTTTTACAATATTCATTGATTTTTGCCATTGAAAAACGTCCAGAAATGACTGAAGCTACTGACTGAATGAAAGGAGCTTGCATCTCACTCTCTTTGAATCTTCTTTATCATGCTAAGAGGAGCAGGAAAAAGCAAAAAATTTCAGAATTGCACCTTGCAATGCGGAGAAATTACAGTTTGTGCATTTACAATATTCATTGATTTTTGCCATTGAAAAACGTCCAGAAATGATTGAAGCTACTGACTGAATGAAAGGAGCTGGCATCTCACTCTCTTTGAATCTTCTTTATCATGCTAAGAGGAGCAGGAAAAAGCAAAAAATTTCAGAATTGCACCTTGCAATGCGGAGAAATTACTGTTTGTGCATTTACAATATTCATTGATTTTTGCCATTGAAAAACATCATGTTATTCATATACCAGAAATGATTGAAGCTACTGACTGAATGAAAGGAGCTGGCATCTCACTCTCTTTGAATCTTCTTTATCATGCTAAGAGGAGCAGGAAAAAGCAAAAAATTTCAGAATTGCACCTTGCAATGCGGAGAAATTACTGTTTGTGCATTTACAATATTCATTGATTTTTGCCATTGAAAAACGTCCAGAAATGATTGAAGCTACTGACTGAATGAAAGGAGCTGGCATCTCACTCTCTTTGAATCTTCTTTATCATGCTAAGAGGAGCAGGAAAAAGCAAAACATTTCAGAATTGCACCTTGCAATGCGGAGAAATTACTGTTTGTGCATTTACAATATTCATTGATTTTTGCCATTGAAAAACGTCCAGAAATGATTGAAGCTACTGACTGAATGAAAGGAGCTGGAATCTCACTCTCTTTGAATCTTCTTTATCATGCTAAGAGGAGCAGGAAAAAGCAAAAAATTTCAGAATTGCAACTTGCAATGCGGAGAAATTACTGTTTGTGCATTTACAATATTCATTGATTTTTGCCATTGAAAAACATCATGTTATTCATATACCAGAAATGATTGAAGCTACTGACTGAATGAAAGGAGCTGGCATCTCACTCTCTTTGAATCTTCTTTATCATGCTAAGAGGAGCAGGAAAAAGCAAAAAATTTCAGAATTGCACCTTGCAATGCGGAGAAATTACTGTTTGTGCATTTACAATATTCATTGATTTTTGCCATTGAAAAACATCATGTTATTCATATACCAGAAATGATTGAAGCTACTGACTGAATGAAAGGAGCTGGCATCTCACTCTCTTTGAATCTTCTTTATCATGCTAAGAGGAGCAGGAAAAAGCAAAAAATTTCAGAATTGCACCTTGCAATGCGGAGAAATTACTGTTTGTGCAGTTACAATATTCATTGATTTTTGCCATTGAAAAACGTCCAGAAATGATTGAAGCTACTGACTGAATGAAAGGAGCTGGCATCTCACTCTCTTTGAATCTTCTTTATCATGCTAAGAGGAGCAGGAAAAAGCAAAAAATTTCAGAATTGCACCTTGCAATGCGGAGAAATTACTGTTTGTGCATTTACAATATTCATTGATTTTTGCCATTGAAAAACGTCCAGAAATGATTGAAGCTACTGACTGAATGAAAGGAGCTGGCATCTCACTCTCTTTGAATCTTCTTTATCATGCTAAGAGGAGCAGGAAAAAGCAAAAAATTTCAGAATTGCACCTTGCAATGCGGAGAAATTACTGTTTGTGCATTTACAATATTCATTGATTTTTGCCATTGAAAAACGTCCAGAAATGATTGAAGCTACTGACTGAATGAAAGGAGCTGGCATCTCACTCTCTTTGAATCTTCTTTATCATGCTAGGATTAGCAGGAAAAAGCAAAAAATTTCAGAATTGCACCTGGCAATGTGGAGATATTACTGTTTGTGCATTTACAATATTCATTGAATTTTGCCATTGAAAAACGTCCAGAAATGTTTGAAGCTACTGACTGAATGAAAGGAGCTGGCATCTCACTCTATTTGAATCTTCTTTATCATGCTAGGATTAGCAGGAAAAAGCAAAAAATTTCAGAATTGCACCTTGCAATGTGGAGATATTACTGTTTGTGCATTTACAATATTCATTGATTTTTGCCATTGAAAAACGTCCAGAAATGTTTATACCAGAAATGTTTGAAGCTACTGACTGAATGAAAGGAGCTGGCATCTCACTCTCTTTGAATCTTCTTTATCATGCTAAGAGGAGCAGGAAAAAGCAAAAAATTTCAGAATTGCACCTTGCAATGCGGAGAAATTACTGTTTGTGCATTTACAATATTCATTGATTTTTGCCATTGAAAAACGTCCAGAAATGACTGAAGCTACTGACTGAATGAAAGGAGCTGGCATCTCACTCTCTTTGAATCTTCTTTATCATGCTAAGAGGAGCAGGAAAAAGCAAAAAATTTCAGAATTGCACCTTGCAATGCGGAGAAATTACAGTTTGTGCATTTACAATATTCATTGATTTTTGCCATTGAAAAACGACCAGAAATGATTGAAGCTACTGACTGAATGAAAGGAGCTGGCATCTCACTCTCTTTGAATCTTCTTTATCATGCTAAGAGGAGCAGGAAAAAGCAAAAAATTTCAGAATTGCACCTTGCAATGCGGAGAAATTACTGTTTGTGCATTTACAATATTCATTGATTTTTGCCATTGAAAAACATCATGTTATTCATATACCAGAAATGATTGAAGCTACTGACTGAATGAAAGGAGCTGGCATCTCACTCTCTTTGAATCTTCTTTATCATGCTAAGAGAAGCAGGAAAAAGCAAAAAATTTCAGAATTGCACCTTGCAATGCGGAGAAATTACTGTTTGTGCATTTACAATATTCATTGATTTTTGCCATTGAAAAACGTCCAGAAATGATTGAAGCTACTGACTGAATGAAAGGAGCTGGCATCTCACTCTCTTTGAATCTTCTTTATCATGCTAAGAGGAGCAGGAAAAAGCAAAAAATTTCAGAATTGCACCTTGCAATGCGGAGAAATTACTGTTTGTGCATTTACAATATTCATTGATTTTTGCCATTGAAAAACATCATGTTATTCATATACCAGAAATGATTGAAGCTACTGACTAAATGAAAGGAGCTGGCATCTCACTCTCTTTGAATCTTCTTTATCATGCTAAGAGGAGCAGGAAAAAGCAAAAAATTTCAGAATTGCACCTTGCAATGCGGAGAAATTACTGTTTGTGCTTTTACAATATTCATTGATTTTTGCCATTGAAAAACGTCCAGAAATGACTGAAGCTACTGACTGAATGAAAGGAGCTTGCATCTCACTCTCTTTGAATCTTCTTTATCATGCTAAGAGGAGCAGGAAAAAGCAAAAAATTTCAGAATTGCACCTTGCAATGCGGAGAAATTACAGTTTGTGCATTTACAATATTCATTGATTTTTGCCATTGAAAAACGTCCAGAAATGATTGAAGCTACTGACTGAATGAAAGGAGCTGGCATCTCACTCTCTTTGAATCTTCTTTATCATGCTAAGAGGAGCAGGAAAAAGCAAAAAATTTCAGAATTGCACCTTGCAATGCGGAGAAATTACTGTTTGTGCATTTACAATATTCATTGATTTTTGCCATTGAAAAACGTCCAGAAATGATTGAAGCTACTGACTGAATGAAAGGAGCTGGCATCTCACTCTCTTTGAATCTTCTTTATCATGCTAAGAGGAGCAGGAAAAAGCAAAAAATTTCAGAATTGCATCTTGCAATGCGGAGAAATTACTGTTTGTGCATTTACAATATTCATTGATTTTTGCCATTGAAAAACGTCCAGAAATGATTGAAGCTACTGACTGAATGAAAGGAGCTGGCATCTCACTCTCTTTGAATCTTCTTTATCATGCTAAGAGGAGCAGGAAAAAGCAAAACATTTCAGAATTGCACCTTGCAATGCGGAGAAATTACTGTTTGTGCATTTACAATATTCATTGATTTTTGCCATTGAAAAACGTCCAGAAATGATTGAAGCTACTGACTGAATGAAAGGAGCTGGAATCTCACTCTCTTTGAATCTTCTTTATCATGCTAAGAGGAGCAGGAAAAAGCAAAAAATTTCAGAATTGCAACTTGCAATGCGGAGAAATTACTGTTTGTGCATTTACAATATTCATTGATTTTTGCCATTGAAAAACATCATGTTATTCATATACCAGAAATGATTGAAGCTACTGACTGAATGAAAGGAGCTGGCATCTCACTCTCTTTGAATCTTCTTTATCATGCTAAGAGGAGCAGGAAAAAGCAAAAAATTTCAGAATTGCACCTTGCAATGCGGAGAAATTACTGTTTGTGCATTTACAATATTCATTGATTTTTGCCATTGAAAAACATCATGTTATTCATATACCAGAAATGATTGAAGCTACTGACTGAATGAAAGGAGCTGGCATCTCACTCTCTTTGAATCTTCTTTATCATGCTAAGAGGAGCAGGAAAAAGCATAAAATTTCAGAATTGCACCTTGCAATGCGGAGAAATTACTGTTTGTGCATTTACAATATTCATTGATTTTTGCCATTGAAAAACGTCCAGAAATGATTGAAGCTACTGACTGAATGAAAGGAGCTGGCATCTCACTCTCTTTGAATCTTCTTTATCATGCTAAGAGGAGCAGGAAAAAGCAAAAAATTTCAGAATTGCACCTTGCAATGCGGAGAAATTACTGTTTGTGCATTTACAATATTCATTGATTTTTGCCATTGAAAAACGTCCAGAAATGATTGAAGCTACTGACTGAATGAAAGGAGCTGGCATCTCACTCTCTTTGAATCTTCTTTATGATGCTAAGAGGAGCAGGAAAAAGCAAAAAATTTCAGAATTGCACCTTGCAATGCGGAGAAATTACTGTTTGTGCATTTACAATATTCATTAATTTTTGCCATTGAAAAACATCATGTTATTCATATCCCAGAAATGTTTGAAGCTACTGACTGAATGAAAGAAGCTGGCATCTCACTCTCTTTGAATCTTCTTTATCATGCTAAGAGGAGCAGGAAAAAGCAAAAAATTTCAGAATTGCACCTTGCAATGCGGAGAAATTACTGTTTGTGCATTTACAATATTCATTGATTTTTGCCATTGAAAAACGTCCAGAAATGATTGAAGCTACTGACTGAATGAAAGGAGCTGGCATCTCACTCTCTTTGAATCTTCTTTATCATGCTAAGAGGAGCAGGAAAAAGCAAAAAATTTCAGAATTGCACCTTGCAATGCAGAGAAATTACTGTTTGTGCATTTACAATATTCATTGATTTTTGCCATTGAAAAACATCATGTTATTCATATACCAGAAATGTTTGAAGCTACTGACTGAATGAAAGGAGCTGGCATCTCACTCTCTTTGAATCTTCTTTATCATGCTAAGAGGAGCAGGAAAAAGCAAAAAATTTCAGAATTGCACCTTGCAATGCGGAGAAATTACTGTTTGTGCATTTACAATATTCATTGATTTTTGCCATTGAAAAACGTCCAGAAATGACTGAAGCTACTGACTGAATGAAAGGAGCTTGCATCTCACTCTCTTTGAATCTTCTTTATCATGCTAAGAGGAGCAGGAAAAAGCAAAAAATTTCAGAATTGCACCTTGCAATGCGGAGAAATTACAGTTTGTGCATTTACAATATTCATTGATTTTTGCCATTGAAAAACGTCCAGAAATGATTGAAGCTACTGACTGAATGAAAGGAGCTGGCATCTCACTCTCTTTGAATCTTCTTTATCATGCTAAGAGGAGCAGGAAAAAGCAAAAAATTTCAGAATTGCACCTTGCAATGCGGAGAAATTACTGTTTGTGCATTTACAATATTCATTGATTTTTGCCATTGAAAAACATCATGTTATTCATATACCAGAAATGATTGAAGCTACTGACTGAATGAAAGGAGCTGGCATCTCACTCTCTTTGAATCTTCTTTATCATGCTAAGAGGAGCAGGAAAAAGCAAAAAATTTCAGAATTGCACCTTGCAATGCGGAGAAATTACTGTTTGTGCATTTACAATATTCATTGATTTTTGCCATTGAAAAACGTCCAGAAATGATTGAAGCTACTGACTGAATGAAAGGAGCTGGCATCTCACTCTCTTTGAATCTTCTTTATCATGCTAAGAGGAGCAGGAAAAAGCAAAAAATTTCAGAATTGCATCTTGCAATGCGGAGAAATTACTGTTTGTGCATTTACAATATTCATTGATTTTTGCCATTGAAAAACGTCCAGAAATGATTGAAGCTACTGACTGAATGAAAGGAGCTGGCATCTCACTCTCTTTGAATCTTCTTTATCATGCTAAGAGGAGCAGGAAAAAGCAAAACATTTCAGAATTGCACCTTGCAATGCGGAGAAATTACTGTTTGTGCATTTACAATATTCATTGATTTTTGCCATTGAAAAACGTCCAGAAATGATTGAAGCTACTGACTGAATGAAAGGAGCTGGCATCTCACTCTCTTTGAATCTTCTTTATCATGCTAAGAGGAGCAGGAAAAAGCAAAAAATTTCAGAATTGCACCTTGCAATGCAGAGAAATTACTGTTTGTGCATTTACAATATTCATTGATTTTTGCCATTGAAAAACATCATGTTATTCATATACCAGAAATGTTTGAAGCTACTGACTGAATGAAAGGAGCTGGCATCTCACTCTCTTTGAATCTTCTTTATCATGCTAAGAGGAGCAGGAAAAAGCAAAAAAATTCAGAATTGCACCTTGCAATGCGGAGAAATTACTGTTTGTGCATTTACAATATTCATTGATTTTTGCCATTGAAAAACGTCCAGAAATGATTGAAGCTACTGACTGAATGAAAGGAGCTGGCATCTCATTCTCTTTGAATCTTCTTTATCATGCTAAGAGGAGCAGGAAAATGCAAGAAATTTCAGAATTGCACCTTGCAATGCGGAGAAATTACTGTTTGTGCATTTACAATATTCATTGATTTTTGCCATTGAAAAACATCCAGAAATGATTGAAGCTACTGACTGAATGAAAGGAGCTGGCATCTCACTCTCTTTGAATCTTCTTTATCATGCTAAGAGGAGCAGGAAAAAGCAAAAAATTTCAGAATTGCACCTTGCAATGCGGAGAAATTACTGTTTGTGCATTTACAATATTCATTGATTTTTGCCATTGAAAAACATCATGTTATTCATATACCAGAAATGATTGAAGCTACTGACTGAATGAAAGGAGCTGGCATCTCACTCTCTTTGAATCTTCTTTATCATGCTGAGGAGCAGGAAAAAGCAAAAAAATTCAGAATTGCACCTTGCAATGCGGAGAAATTACTGTTTGTGCATTTACAATATTCATTGATTTTTGCATTGAAAAACGTCCAGAAATGACTGAAGCTACTGACTGAATGAAAGGAGCTGGCATCTCACTCTCTTTGAATCTTCTTTATCATGCTAAGAGGAGCAGGAAAAAGCAAAAAATTTCAGAATTGCATCTTGCAATGCGGAGAAATTACTGTTTGTGCATTTACAATATTCATTGATTTTTGCCATTGAAAAACGTCCAGAAATGATTGAAGCTACTGACTGAATGAAAGGAGCTGGCATCTCACTCTCTTTGAATCTTCTTTATCATGCTAAGAGGAGCAGGAAAAAGCAAAAAATTTCAGAATTGCACCTTGCAATGCGGAGAAATTACTGTTTGTGCATTTACAATATTCATTGATTTTTGCCATTGAAAAACATCATGTTATTCATATACCAGAAATGATTGAAGCTACTGACTGAATGAAAGGAGCTGGCATCTCACTCTCTTTGAATCTTCTTTATCATGCTAAGAGGAGCAGGAAAAAGCAAAAAATTTCAGAATTGCACCTTGCAATGCGGAGAAATTACTGTTTGTGCATTTACAATATTCATTGATTTTTGCCATTGAAAAACGTCCAGAAATGATTGAAGCTACTGACTGAATGAAAGGAGCTGGCATCTCACTCTCTTTGAATCTTCTTTATCATGCTAAGAGGAGCAGGAAAAAGCAAAAAATTTCAGAATTGCACCTTGCAATGCGGAGAAATTACTGTTTGTGCATTTACAATATTCATTGATTTTTGCCATTGAAAAACGTCCAGAAATGATTGAAGCTACTGACTGAATGAAAGGAGCTGGCATCTCACTCTCTTTGAATCTTCTTTATCATGCTAGGATTAGCAGGAAAAAGCAAAAAATTTCAGAATTGCACCTGGCAATGTGGAGATATTACTGTTTGTGCATTTACAATATTCATTGAATTTTGCCATTGAAAAACGTCCAGAAATGTTTGAAGCTACTGACTGAATGAAAGGAGCTGGCATCTCACTCTATTTGAATCTTCTTTATCATGCTAGGATTAGCAGGAAAAAGCAAAAAATTTCAGAATTGCACCTTGCAATGTGGAGAAATTACTGTTTGTGCATTTACAATATTCATTGATTTTTGCCATTGAAAAACGTCCAGAAATGTTTATCATCTCCAGAAATGTTTGAAGCTACTGACTGAATGAAAGGAGCTGGCATCTCACTCTCTTTGAATCTTCTTTATCATGCTAAGAGGAGCAGGAAAAAGCAAAAAATTTCAGAATTGCACCTTGCAATGCGGAGAAATTACTGTTTGTGCATTTACAATATTCATTGATTTTTGCCATTGAAAAACGTCCAGAAATGACTGAAGCTACTGACTGAATGAAAGGAGCTGGCATCTCACTCTCTTTGAATCTTCTTTATCATGCTAAGAGGAGCAGGAAAAAGCAAAAAATTTCAGAATTGCACCTTGCAATGCGGAGAAATTACTGTTTGTGCATTTACAATATTCATTGATTTTTGCCATTGAAAAACGTCCAGAAATGATTGAAGCTACTGACTGAATGAAAGGAGCTGGCATCTCACTCTCTTTGAATCTTCTTTATCATGCTAAGAGGAGCAGGAAAAAGCAAAAAATTTCAGAATTGCACCTTGCAATGCGGAGAAATTACTGTTTGTGCATTTACAATATTCATTGATTTTTGCCATTGAAAAACATCATGTTATTCATATACCAGAAATGATTGAAGCTACTGACTGAATGAAAGGAGCTGGCATCTCACTCTCTTTGAATCTTCTTTATCATGCTAAGAGGAGCAGGAAAAAGCAAAAAATTTCAGAATTGCACCTTGCAATGCGGAGAAATTACTGTTTGTGCATTTACAATATTCATTGATTTTTGCCATTGAAAAACGTCCAGAAATGATTGAAGCTACTGACTGAATGAAAGGAGCTGGCATCTCACTCTCTTTGAATCTTCTTTATCATGCTAAGAGGAGTAGGAAAAAGCAAAAAATTTCAGAATTGCATCTTGCAATGCGGAGAAATTACTGTTTGTGCATTTACAATATTCATTGATTTTTGCCATTGAAAAACGTCCAGAAATGATTGAAGCTACTGACTGAATGAAAGGAGCTGGCATCTCACTCTCTTTGAATCTTCTTTATCATGCTAAGAGGAGCAGGAAAAAGCAAAAAATTTCAGAATTGCACCTTGCAATGCGGAGAAATTACTGTTTGTGCATTTACAATATTCATTGATTTTTGCCATTGAAAAACGTCCAGAAATGATTGAAGCTACAGACTGAATGAAAGGAGCTGGAATCTCACTCTCTTTGAATCTTCTTTATCATGCTAAGAGGAGCAGGAAAAAGCAAAAAATTTCAGAATTGCAACTTGCAATGCGGAGAAATTACTGTTTGTGCATTTACAATATTCATTGATTTTTGCCATTGAAAAACATCATGTTATTCATATACCAGAAAAGATTGAAGCTACTGACTGAATGAAAGGAGCTGGCATCTCACTCTCTTTGAATCTTCTTTATCATGCTAAGAGGAGCAGGAAAAAGCAAAAAATTTCAGAATTGCACCTTGCAATGCGGAGAAATTACTGTTTGTGCATTTACAATATTCATTGATTTTTGCCATTGAAAAACGTCCAGAAATGATTGAAGCTACTGACTGAATGAAAGGAGCTGGCATCTCACTCTCTTTGAATCTTCTTTATCATGCTAAGAGGAGCAGGAAAAACAAAAAATTTCAGAATTGCACCTTGCAATGCGGAGAAATTACTGTTTGTGCATTTACAATATTCATTGATTTTTGCCATTGAAAAACGTCCAGAAATGATTGAAGCTACTGACTGAATGAAAGGAGCTGGCATCTCACTCTCTTTGAATCTTCTTTATCATGCTAAGAGGAGCAGGAAAAAGCAAAAAATTTCAGAATTGCACCTTGCAATGCGGAGAAATTACTGTTTGTGCATTTACAATATTCATTAATTTTTGCCATTGAAAAACATCATGTTATTCATATCCCAGAAATGTTTGAAGCTACTGACTGAATGAAAGAAGCTGGCATCTCACTCTCTTTGAATCTTCTTTATCATGCTAAGAGGAGCAGGAAAAAGCAAAAAATTTCAGAATTGCACCTTGCAATGCGGAGAAATTACTGTTTGTGCATTTACAATATTCATTGATTTTTGCCATTGAAAAACGTCCAGAAATGATTGAAGCTACTGACTGAATGAAAGGAGCTGGCATCTCACTCTCTTTGAATCTTCTTTATCATGCTAAGAGGAGCAGAAAAAGCAAAAAATTTCAAAATTGCACCTTGCAATGCGGAGAAATTACTGTTTGTGCATTTACAATATTCATTGATTTTTGCCATTGAAAAACATCCAGAAATGATTGAAGCTACTGACTGAATGAAAGGAGCTGGCATCTCACTCTCTTTGAATCTTCTTTATCATGCTAAGAGGAGCAGGAAAAAGCCAAAAATTTCAGAATTGCACCTTGCAATGCGGAGAAATTACTGTTTGTGCATTTACAATATTCATTGATTTTTGCCATTGAAAAACGTCCAGAAATGATTGAAGCTACTGACTGAATGAAAGGAGCTGGCATCTCACTCTCTTTGAATCTTCTTTATCATGCTAAGAGGAGCAGGAAAAAGCAAAAAATTTCAGAATTGCACCTTGCAATGCGGAGAAATTACTGTTTGTGCATTTACAATATTCATTGATTTTTGCCATTGAAAAACGTCCAGAAATGATTGAAGCTACTGACTGAATGAAAGGAGCTGGCATCTCACTCTCTTTGAATCTTCTTTATCATGCTAAGAGGAGCAGGAAAAAGCAAAAAATTTCAGAATTGCACCTTGCAATGCGGAGAAATTACTGTTTGTGCATTTACAATATTCACTGATTTTTGCCATTGAAAAACGTCCAGAAATGATTGAAGCTACTGACTGAATGAAAGGAGCTGGCATCTCACTCTCTTTGAATCTTCTTTATCATGCTAAGAGGAGCAGGAAAAAGCAAAAAATTTCAGAATTGCACCTTGCAATGCGGAGAAATTACTGTTTGTGCATTTACAATATTCATTGATTTTTGCCATTGAAAAACGTTATTCATATACCAGAAATGATTGAAGCTACTGACTGAATGAAAGGAGCTGGCATCTCACTCTCTTTGAATCTTCTTTATCTGCTAAGAGGAGCAGGAAAAAGCAAAAAATTTCAGAATTGCACCTTGCAATGCGGAGAAATTACTGTTTGTGCATTTACAATATTCATTGATTTTTGCCATTGAAAAACCCAGAAATGATTGAAGCTACTGACTGAATGAAAGGAGCTGGCATCTCACTCTCTTTGAATCTTCTTTATCATGCTAAGAGGAGCAGGAAAAAGCAAAAAATTTCAGAATTGCACCTTGCAATGCGGAGAAATTACTGTTTGTGCATTTACAATATTTCATTGATTTTGCCATTGAAAAACGTCCAGAAATGATTGAAGCTACTGACTGAATGAAAGGAGCTGGCATCTCACTCTCTTTGAATCTTCTTTATCATGCTAAGAGGAGCAGGAAAAAGCAAAAAAT
>NW_027366573.1:0-69844 GCF_046119375.1 Phyllobates terribilis | reverse complement strand
ACTCTCCATTCACCACCCTAATTTCGTGTCCAAAAATCAAAAAAATAAATATCCATGTCCACATCTTTTCTTCTTCGTTCACAGAAACATACCAAAGAAAAAAAAAACTTTATTTGTTGTAATCCTCCCCATCATCATCGTAACCCGATCTCCATCACCATCACCAAATACACCAAAGCTCGTAAGTGTTGTACACCACCATCTTCATCCCATCGAACACACCAACGTTCATCGACTTCAACACCGCACCATCACCGGTGCCCGTTCCGTGCTACGGTGCAAGACACTAGTCCATTTACCATCGTCTTTGCCGCTCTACCCTTCCCGATCCTGTTACGCGCACCGCCTCCGTCACCGTCGTTTACCGACACCGCTTCCGAACAGCACCGCCGTCGACTCATATACGTCCATCGTACTTAGCCTAACCATCCACGTCCGCACTGAACCTGTCTCGGTAGTGTTGTGAAACCGGCGTCCTCTTCATCCAGCGGGTGTGCGTACCGCATCATCATCTCCCGCCATCTTCAAGCTTTCAACAAGCCGCTGATTTGTTGACCCTTCCGTTCACTTGCGGCTACATTTGTGGCGTACCCTATTTTGCGTTGGTCAACACGCTCTGAATCAGCCAAATTTTGAAGACGGCCCAACTATCTAATAAAGGCCCAATGACTAGGCCCAACAAATTAAAAAAATGAAGCTATATGGGTTAGTTTTCTTTGTTTACAATCTTTACTTGCACTAATGAGTTTCAGGTTTACTTTTGCTACGTGGGTTAGGTACTTTCAAATTTTGGCTGTCTACCTGTAATTTATAATTAGTCGGGATTTAATTGGCTAGAAAGTGATTAAAAAAAGAGGATTCAAAAAAAGTGAGATTGATTAGAAAGAAAAAAAAAAGAAGGAAAAAAAGAGAAAAAAAGTGAGAGAGATTTAGTCTTATATGTGATATGGCAAGTCGAGTTTCTGAGTGGCGTCCTCCCGTACATTGTCAGTGTTTTGAAGATTATGAAGACGAGTTCTTGGATTGTCCTGGCACATGGCCGATTATTTTAGCCACAAAGACTACGATGAAGTCGAGCAATGTCACAATCAGTTGTTTCACCAAATATGCCCTTACTTGGTGGAATCGTGAAGAGTAGTACCGTCATTACCGTCATTGGCAACCGTCATCAGTTGGGAACAACTTGTTTATGTTATGACGAAACATTTTGTTCCGGATGTTGAACCTATATTCTATGCTGGCAGTTGTAAACGACGAACCAGACCATACCGAGAGCGGATCCACCATCGACCAGAACCGCAACCATTGATTTCCACTGAGTCCTCTGATGTGCACACTACACACACTTGATCATCGTTCTAAGTGTGCCCCTTTTCGAGCCACTCGATCTCCCCCTAGCGTCCAGGTCTCACATGTAATGCTCGACCCTATGCCGCGAGCCGTACCCATGACGGCGACCGAGTCGATGTATAATGTGCTCGAGAGTCCTAACCCTCCTACTTTGCCCATATTTGATGATGATGTAGTGGAGATTCCTAGCACACCAGCCCCATCCGCGTATGTATCACCTCCCATCTATGATGGGTATCTTGAGGATGAGTTACTCGACATGCCCATGTTGATTGAGAGTGATTCGTCCGACGTGCACGAGGGGTCACCGATTTATCCATATGAGGGGACAGTCATTGTCGTAAGATTGCCCAAGCTAGAAGAGATCCAGCATCAGAGCCTTTCATATTACATTTTGTGATGGCTAGGGTAGGTCTTGTGCCCTACATAGAGTCCCTAATCTCCTTGACATCTGCAAACTTGATCTCCCTTGCTCCTACCAGTTCGAAGCGGGGACGCTTCGATTCTAAGGGAGGGAGAATGATGCAATCCTGCCTTGCAATCAGACAATTCGAGGTAAACGTGAGACCACCTCGACCTTGGCGTCCTCCTTGGACGTATGCATAGTATATAGTTATTACATATTATATTATTATCATTTTTATGATTTATGCATTTTTGTATTCTAGGTGTGTGTTTCTCTTATGTTTAAGAGTACCGACCCATTAGTTAGATAGGCCCAAACCCATTAGTGTTTTGGAGAGTTATTTGGTTATATATAGCCTTCTTGTGTTTAAACATCCTTAGGTTCGACGTCAAACCGGTTCGGGTTCGCACCTCCACGAGTCATTTATCTATTTGCCTCCCGCATCCAACTAAACGCAATCAAACACGACTAGGTGAACGTGCTCGATCTAGATCCGCGCACGAGACGAGTCGGTCTGAGTCAATTTCGTATCAACTAGTATCAGAGCGTCAGCCGATCGAGCCACCAAAATCGCCATCCCCATCCCGGTCGCATCATCGGGTCCCGCTCCGACCCGATCCATCTACGCATACCACCAAATCCCAAAAAAAACAACTCAATCTTCGTTCCAAAAAAACTCACAAAAAAAAAGACTTAAATCTAAGTCCATGTTTCTCATCTAGTCCACGTTTTCTCCTCTAGTCATTCTTATTTTCGGCTACGTTATCGTCTTCCAGGCTGTTCAACACCGCCTCCGTCTCCGACATCATCACACCTTACAAACACGGCGCACCAGCCGGCGCACCAGCCGCGCCGGCGTTGCCTCGCACGTCTCCTCGCACGCTCACAACAAAGTTACGGCTATCTCCTCGCTCGTACAACTCTCACTGAACCTTCGCAGCACTCGGCGGATCTCCTCGCCGCCAATATCACCATTGCTGAGGTTGTAGAGATTAGGACTGGGCGCCTCTATGCAAACCGACGAGTTGCGGGAAGAAGAAGCGGCGGCTTGCTTTGCTGCGTTTCATCACGCGTTGGAATTAGAGGGAAAGAATCTGCTGAGCCCAGCATTATAAGCGGCCCAATGCCATTAAGGCCCAACTCCAAAAACGGCAAGCCTAATTCGGTATTCTTTCCAATTTGAATTGGATCAATTTAAATTTGAATTGGTACTTAGTTTGTATTGCTCGTAAACTGTTTTTTTTTGAAAAAGGAGAGGTTTTTTTTCAAAAAAAAAAAGAGAGTTAAAAAAAATCAGTGAAGTTAGAAAGTGATTAGGAAAAAAGAGAGAGTTAAAAAATGAGATTGATTAAAAAAAAGAGAGAGATTTAGTCTATATGTGATATGTCAAGTCGAGTTTCAGAGTGGTTTCCGCCCGTACATCGTCAGCGTTTTGAAGGCTATGAAGACGTCTTCTTAGATTGGTCCTGGCACATGGCTGATTACTTTAGCCACAAAGACTACGATTAAGTCGAGCAATGCGATGTCACAATCAGCTGTTTCACCAAATATGCCCTTACTTGGTGGAATCGTGAAGAGGAGTACCGTCATTACCGTCGTTGGCAACCCATCATCACTTGGGAACAACTTGTTTATGTTATGACGAAATATTTTGTTCCGGATGTCGAACCTATAGCCTATGCTGCCAGTTGTAAACGACGAATCAGGCCATACCGAGAGCGTATCCACCATCGACTAGGACCACAACCATTGATTTCCACTGAGTCCTCTACCGTGGACACTACACACCCACTTGAGCATCGTTCTAAGTGTGCCCCGGTTCGAGTCACTCGATCTCCCCTTAGTGTCCTGGTCTCATATGTAATGCTTGACCCTATGTCGCGGGCCGTACCCATGATGGCGACCGAGTCGATATATGATGTGCTCGAAAGTTCTACCCCTCCGACCCGACCCATTTTTGATGAAGATGCAACGGATATTCCTAGCACACCGACGCAGTCAGCGTTTGAGTCACCTCATATCTTTGATGAGTATTTTGATGATGAGTTACTAGACGTTCCCATGCTGATGGAGAGTGACTCATCTGACGTGTGCGAAGGGATAGACGTCCCAATTTTTGTGCCTATGGATTTGCCCAAACCCGAGACATCACCGATTCAACCATATGAGGTGACAGTCATTGCTATAGAAGTGTCCAAGCCAGAAGAGAAGATCACTCCAGCACTAGAGCCTTTCATATTACACTTTGTAGTGCCTAGAGTAGGTCTCTCTTTGACGTCTACACACTTGATCTCCCTTTCTCCTAGCAGTTCTAAGCGGGGACACTTCGATTCTAAGGGAGGGAGAATGATGCAATCCTGGCTTACAATCACACGATTCGAGATGAGCGTGAGACGGCCTCGACCTTGGAGTTATGTATAGTTTAATTTACTTATATTAATTGTTAGTTATGTTATTTTTATTGTAGGACTTGTGTCTCCATCTTGCCAGATGGGCCGGTCCACTTGAATAAGGCCCATTAAGGTCTAAACCTAGTTTTGATTTCTTAGGCTATATATAGCCTCTCTTGTAGTTCATTTAGAATAACGTTGAATTTGAAAGCTAAGCTTGTGTTTAAACACCCTTTCGGCGTCAAACCCGGTTCGGGCTCGCACCTCCACGAGCCATTTATCTATTTCCCGCACGCATCCAACTAAACACAATCAAACGACGACTAGGTGAACGTGCTCGATCTAGATCCGCGCCGTAACGAATCGACCATCCCGGTCGATTTCGTATCAATTGTTCTATAAATAAGGAGCTTCTTTCTAATTTTCACTCTCAGCCCGCATCTGAAATACTCCCAGTTACTCTAGTTTCATCCTTTATTTTTTTATTTAGACCGCAAATTCAAATTCCTCATATTAAAGTTATTGGATTCGACTCTTGAATCATAAAATTTCGTTTTTGAATGACATAGATTCGACTCCGAATATTGTAAGTCGTTATTACACTCTATTTTATGCTACTTCTGTTCTTTATATTTATGAAGTTGTCATCAAACGTTTTTAAAGATTCTTGAGTGTAAATTATAGATCGACTCGATACAAATCCAACGACACCAGTCTCGTCCAGTTTCGTCGTCATTTGACCCCTGAGATATTTGAAGTTCATTGCGCAGCCCAACCTCTTATTTCCGGCGTGAACAGTAAGTGATCATGGTTTTCCCTTTTCTCGAGTCTATTGTTAATCTTTTATTGATTTTTTTGATATTAAATTGTATTTTCGTTTCGATACGAAGCCAACTGTACCAACCATGTTCATTTTCGTTGTCATTTGATCCCTGAATGATCTCTTCGAAGTTCATCACACAGTTCAACAACTATTTCAGACGTGATCAGTAAGTTCTCACTGTTTTCACATTTTTCAGAAAAATATTATTTATATTTTCTGGATTTTCTTGATTCTAAATTGTAGTTCGTTTTGATACAAAGGCAACGGTACTAACCATGTCCGATCCCGTCTCTATTTGAGCCTTGAACAAGCAGTTCGAACCAAGCCGTGCAGCAACATCTATTCTGCCGAATTATATTCAGGTTTTTGGTAACTCTAATTCTCTAAGTATTATGCCATTAATTATTTGTTTGAATCTTCAAACAAATATTCCAATTTAACATAATATATATATAAAAATGCTTATACGTCCCGTCAATCGATTCGTTCAGGAATCGAGCCCGTCAACTAGGAACCTTATCTCTGTTCGATACATATCAACATCTTCTGATCTAAGGCAATTGATGCTTCACTCTTTCTTATTTAATTTATTCCATATTTTTCTTAATTAACAATGAATCTATTGTTATATTAAGTTGGGATAAAGTTATTCTCTTGTGTGTTGGGGACATTAGTTATAAACCTAAAGTGAATATGTTGTATACATATAGTGAGTACACTTATTATATATTTTTATATATATTATTACCTTAGGATGATAGATGAACTATGATGTGGATTGATGTGGATATGAATGTGTAGTTAGAGCGAGTATTCGTAGGAACGCTATATACGTTGCAAGGTCTAGTTGTTTCTTTATAACTTGGTATTAGAAGTATGTGCCCTAATATCTTTTGATCATGACCATACCCTTTTATATTGATATAAGTGGTGGTGCACTTAGCTGGTGCCGCAAATTGGGATTATTCCCTTCGTTCTCATTGCGAGATATTATTAAAAGCTTCAACGTGAATGTAAGTTTTGAGAAGTAAAGAAGATAAGTGTTATTATGCACATAATGAATAAACCTCCAGGCGATTAGTACAAGTTGGCAAATCGCTTGGCCTCCTGGTTAAGTACGTCATGTTTTCAATCTAAGATCGTACAACACGCATGGGGGAGGGTGGTTCTTGACCCAATTATTCATGAGAGGTTGTTTTATAAAACTATTATTGGTTATTATCTAAAATGTTACAACACAAATATATATTATAAAAAAAATAATTCCATAAGACTCAATCCCCTTGGAGTCTTCTCTTGTTGTAAATATTTCCTATAAGACTCAATTTCCTTGAAGTCTTCTCTTGTTATAAACATTTCGCATAAAACTCAATTTATTTGGAGTCTTCTCTTGCTATATATATATATGTATGTGTGTGTGTGTGTCTCTGTGTGTGTGTGTGTGTATCTTTTCCTAATTCGGTGGAAGCGTATGAGTTTTCCTCGGCTATCGGCTTTCATTCGAGAACCAATGAGTTTAACAAGATACGACTACATAGAGCCTCGTATAAATCCCATTTGCATAGTGTTTCATTAGATTAACGGACTGCTATTTTCCTTGCATGATTGGCTGGTGTCATCCGTCCACATATGACACATCAGGTGGAGCTCCCGATGTGTGAAGAAGAAATCCCGATAGTGGGAAGTTAATATTTCAAGTTCACGTTATCAAGGTTGATGATCCTGATGTTGAACAAGTTATATTTGTAATCGTTATTGTTACAAGTCTTCCACTAATGTAATTTGTATTACTATTTTATTTTCCGCATTATTATGTAAGACTTTGATATTGTTTAAAAGATTCATTAAAAAGGTGGATCATTTTTTTCACTATCTTTTTTCGAGAACCGCCTAGAGATAAATATTAAATTTCTTTTTTTTTAAAATCTATTCATGGGTAAGAAAAGGACAAAGGTATATATATATGTTATGGTTTTGTTCAATGCTATAAGCATGGGTGATTTTGGACATTTGAGTCTAAAGTCATCGACGGTAATATTCCCATGTGAACTGAGGGTGTTACAGTGTGGAAAAAAAGGTGAGTGAGAGAGCGTCTTTAGTGGTGTGACGTTTGAGGAGATTAAACGGTAAAAAAGAGCATTGTTTGAAAAGCATGAATTGATTGAGCGTTGGGAGTGTTTAGAAAGGAAAGTGCTGAACCAAAGATTTTTACCACATTTATTCCAACCACTATCACCTTCTCCTTCCTCCCAGAACCTACATTAACAAACACAAAACCACAACAAAATCCAAATCTCTCCCAATTTTCCTCCATCAAAATCCACAAATCACTTTTTCGTGTCCAAAACCCATAACAAACCACCACAAATCCTTTCCTCCATTCCGATTTAAGCAAACCAAGTCCGGATTTTTCGAAGAGCATACCAGCGCCTACCACCAAACACTCTTTTGCAGATTTTCATGAGTTTCAGCCAAAAAATTCTCGCGTCCTTGACGGGTGGCAAAACACGTGTCATTGTTCCCAATCAAAGTAATTATCCTAACTAGCAACTCTACAATAGTAAAGAGGAAAGCAAGGGTCGAATCCCAGAAAGAGTCAGCTTCTATATTCTTGTGTATTTAATGTGATCAACTTATATTGTAAAGTAATATGAGAAAAAACTTTATTCAACAAGCATCCACACAACGAATAGGTAGGTTGATCATTGAAAATTATTGATGTTCGAGTTCATCAATAATTAATATTATATGGTTGTCCTAATCCCTGTTCTAATATAGTTATTAGTCCAACTAGTCCGAATAACCCTTACTAAACTACAACCCTGAAAGCATCAAGATTTAATAGCAAAGCGGCAATGAACTCAGGAATAGATAGGTGCATGCAGTACGATTGACTTAAGTCGATATTTAACATGCAATCAACTATCTCTACAATTGCAACCCCAACTAGATCATGCAATTGATTTGTTACACAAAGATAAGACCATTCAACTAGAAATAATCAAACCCTAGCAATATGAATAGATCTAATCTACCTAGATGATCAGGACAGACAGATAAATCAAATTCAATAAACGAGTAAGCACAAGAGAGATAAAGCAAACCAAATATAAAATAGAACTAAGGTAGAAGTCTTACAACCAAATCATCCAAATGCTTCAGATGTTGAACAAAACAATAGGGAACTAGTGTGACATAGTTTCTCTAGAACGTAAAATATAAAAGTGAAAGATGAATTGAGGAGGCAAAGCTCCTAAACCGTATGTATTCATAACCTTATATTTATAAAACAATAATACTAAAGCCATCCCGAAACTCCATTAGACATCAGCAAAGGGGTGAAGCAATTCCTGCAAATGAAGTCCACAAGGCGCTCCCGGCCCAAATAGGGGCACGATTGTGCCACCAAGGACACAATTGCGCCATGTGCTTCGTGGTCACTTTGGCTCGCACCCAGCTGTGTCTTGCCCTGGGCTTTGTAGCTTGGCGTGGTCGTGCCTTCGTCCATGTGACAATCTTCTCTTTGTCTTCTCTCTTATGTCTATAATCGTCATGAATAACGCTTATGCATTGGGAGGTCCGGATTACAGTAATACACTTCATAACATTGCCAAATCATCTATAAATAACGCTAACAATAACTGGATGCGGTATGCAAGATGTCGCCTATCAAACTCCCCCAAACTTATACATTGATCATCCTCGAATAAGATGCAATGAACTCACTTTTCCATTATGCACACCAGTCTCAACGAGTGTGGAAAAACTTGATAACAGTGGTCATCATCAACACTTCAGCTCCAAAGTACCTGCAATCATCAAAGCACAAGCGTAGACTCCGACTCTACCAAAAATATATAAAATAAAACAAAGCATGACTCAAAAGACTCAAAACTAACCTAAAATGCATATTATTTGCAACTCCCCAAACTTGGACTATGTTTGTCCTACGCAAGAACATGAAAATGAATCTATGGAATATGCAAAAGTTGTCTCTATCCAAGTGGCATATGAAGGATAATAACGCAAGATCAAACAAACCACAAATTCCCTTTCTAACATGCTTCATAATCAATTATAAGATATCATAAGCTCCAACACAATCGAACATGCACAAAAAATCACAACTGAACTCAAGAAGTACCACATAGACTTTTGTTGCTTCTTCTCATTTTCTTCAATGATTCATATATTTTTTCTTTTAGTACCATTATTTGAGGTATCGGGTCCGTCCATTTTACGGTCCAAGCCCACTGATGAACCCCTTCTCTTTGTCATGGAGGATCAAACCCGGAGTGATCTTTCACACCACGGAGATCGTATGCTCTTTTGACTTATTGCACTAGGATCTCACCACATTTTATTCTCTTTTATGCATTTTTGTAATGAAAAAGAAGAAAGCAAGATAATATGAATAACTTGATAAAAATAGAGATGAGAAGGAAAAAATACGATCTTAGTATTGGTTCTAATGCATCCTAATCAAAGTCAACATGCTCAAGTCAATGTAGAAAAAAATTTAATCAATCATTTCATCATCATAATACAGTTGTAATATCAACATCTAAAGCATATTAAAGAGATTCAAAGTCAATGCACCATTATAATAGTCCACAAAGTACAAATAGGGGTAATTTGATAACCAACACAAGAAAATCGAAAACAAATGCCAAACAAACTCAGTGGGACAATTCACCCCCCCTCCCACTCCACACACCTTGAAGTACACAATGTCCTTATTGTGAAATATAGAAAAAAGATATAAGATGGGTGAACGAAGGATATACTACCTCAAATCTCGGGTTGCCTCCCGAGCAACACCTTGGTTAAAGTTGTAGGCTCGACTTCTCAACTCTTAATCATCCATCACTCGACCCTTCACGAGCCGAGTCATCTTGAACTTCCTTCTTCTTCCTCACATAGTAGGACTTGACACCTCGTCTTTTCCATACTCTCTTATCATACCAACCCTTCTTTTCCTCGAAGTGTCCTGAATGTGATACCTTATATTTCCCCTTTAGCTTTTTAATCCTCTTTACCATGCGTAGCTCCTTTGAGAATTTAGCAAAAACAAGGAAAGGGTGTTGGGGGTTTTGGAGTCCCGAGCGGTGGGATGTTTGGACGCACGTAGTTGTCTTGGATCATCTTGAAATCATCACTCGGGTCATCTATCTCGTCTTTGGAATCAAGTGGTTGTCCCGTATCATCTTCATCATTGTTCAGCAGCAAAGCAAAGCCATTCTCAATGGATACAGTGCCGCGGGCGCGCACAGACTTACAGAAAGAGGACCATAAGGGTGCAGTCGCGTGGGCTGGTGTCGTGGTCGCTCCCTTCACTAGTGCGGTCGCATAGGTCTAGGGCGCGGTTGCGCATGTCACTAGTGCGGTCGCGAAGGTCTAGGTCGCGATCGCGCCCTTCTCTAGTGCCCAAGACGCGATCGCGCAGCTCGTAGGCGCGGTTGCGCGGCTCGTAGGCGCGGTCGCGCGGCTCGTAGGCATGGTCGCGCGACTCTTAGGCACAGTCACGTGGCTTTGCAGGGGTAATGGCGGGGTCACGCTTCCCGAGCCACGGGCGCGCATCTGTTGGTTCCTCAACTTCGAGTTCTTCATCAATTGGCGTCTTCTCCAAACTTTGACCACTCCTTAATGTCATATCACTTACATTCATAGTGTTCCGTTCCATTATGGTTTGATACAGCAATGGTTTTCATAAAGATTCTGTACTAAAGTAGATACTATCAGCGCCATCCATCCAATATCTACTTCCATGTTGTTGATGCTCGCTTGCGTAGTCTGGGCACAAGTTGTAATGTGCATCCCCAGATTATTTATCAAATATGCAGTTGATGGTTCAGAACTAGGCTGAGGATCGCGAGACCTCCACAACTGTTGCTGCTCAAGCTGGGGATAATCTATGTACCTCAAATTATAGTTATTTTGTTACTGATCATACCAAGGGCATGGAGTTCCATATCCAACAACAAAACATTAACTTCAGCAACTTTATCCTTTTGAAGCTCAACAATCAACTCATTGATTCTAGCTAGATGCTCAGTAGTCGTCTTCTGTTCTCCTTCCATATCTCTTGTAAGCTCAGCAAAAAAACCGATCAGTAGCATGGGTGTCGACCATACACTGGTCAACACCAAAGTTAATCAAACTAAAACACAAGAAAATAAACTTTGACTCCCCGACAACAACACCAAATTGGACGGGCCTCAAAATGCGTGTTGTTGTGCCCAATCAAAGTAATTATCCTAACTAGCAACTCTACAATAGTAAAGAGGCAAGCAAGGGCCGAATCCCACATGGATTCAGCTTGTCTATTCTTGTGTATATACTGTGATCAACTTATAAAGTAAACAAGGGTGTTTTGTATTGCACTAAACGAACTAAACTAGATTGTAAAGTAATATGAGAAAACACTTCATTCAACAAGCATCCACACAACTGATAGATAGTTTGATCATTGACAACAATTGACGTTCGACTTTATCAACAATTCATATTATATGGTTGTCCTAATCCATGTTCTGGTATAATTATTAGTCCAACTAGTCCTAATAACCCTTACTAAACTACAACCCTGAAACTATCAAGATTTAATAGCAAAGGTGCAATGAACTCGAGAATAGATAGGTGCATGCAGTACCATTGACTTAAGTCGATATTGAACATGCAATAAACTCTCTCTACAATCGCAATCTCAACTAGATCAAGCAATTAATATGCTACACAAAGATAAGACCTTTCAACTAGAAATAGTCAAACCCCAACAATATGAATAGATCTAATCTATCTAGATGATCAAGTCAAACAGATAAATCAAATAGAATAAAAATAATTAAGTGCAAGAGAGATGAACCAAAGCCAAATATGAAATAGAACTAAGGTAGAAGTCTTACAACCAAATCATCTGAAGGCTTCAGTTGTTAAATAAAGCAATAGAGAACTAGTGTGACATAGTTTGTATAGAACGTAAAGTATAAAAGTGAAAGATGGATTGAGGAGGAAAAGCTCCTAAACCCTATTTATTCCTAATACTTAGAAAATAATAATACTAAAGCCAGCCCGAAACTCCATCAGAAAGAAACAAATGCTCGAAGCAATTCCTGCAAGCGCAGTCCACAAGGCGCTCCCGACCCAAACAGGGGCGCAGTCGTTCCACCTAGGGCGCGTTCGTGCCTTGGGCTTTGTAGCTTAACGCAGCTGTACCTTCCTCTGTGTGGTCGCGCCTTCGCCCATGTGGCAATCTTCTCTTCATCTTCTCTCTTATGTTTGTAATCCTCATGAATAACACTTTTGTATAGTGAGGTCCGGATTACAGTAATACACTTCATAACATTGCCAAATCACCTATAAACGACCCTAACAACCACTGGATGCGCTATGCAAGATGTCGCCTATCAGTCCTCACTATTACTAGTTTTTCCTCGACTTGATCTACATTTTGACTACTTATTTGCCCCAATTTGAACCTGATTTGAGGGATTGGTACTGTTCTCCACATTTTTGACGTTTCGGCAACCTCCTTTGTTTCATCTGCGATCGCAGTTTCTAATGGTTTTGGGAGTTCGATTGTAGATCGAGACCGGCGACCGGTCTACGTACCACCGATGAACACCCCACCTATTTTCAATGTTCCGTCCAACAACCACCACTAAAAATTTTGTGCCCACCGATTCCCTCGAGCAGATTTTTTGAAGAGGCGACCGGAGACCGCCTATAATCCATCAGCGCGCGCCAATTAGCCTCAGTAACATGCCGCCGATCCTTTTCAACACCCGCCTTTTGTATTCATTCGGTAGTTTTCAACTCTGGTCTTTTCCATTCTTCATTACGAGTATGTTGAGCCATTCATAGCCAAGACCGGTCGTAGCCGCCCTTCTTTGGACAAGAGAACTAAGAAAGCTCACCAAAACCTCACCACTACCACCATCCTTCAACTCAAATCTCATAACTTCCAAAATCTCCCACACAATAAGCGTTTCCACAACCCCCATCTCCATCGCCTTCATCCTATCCTCCACTCCAACAACATAATTTCTTGTAACATTATTCATTTCATCTAAATACTTTCCAAACAACCTCTTCTCTTGTATAAACTTCACACCAGAAAGAACCTCAACAGAGAGCTTAATCTCCTCATTAAATCCATTCTCTCTGCCGCGACGAACTTCCACCATGTTCAAAGCCCTAGATTTTAAACGATGGTCGAACATGTCTGTTTGACTAAGCTTTGTTTAGTCAAGCTTTGTTTTCAAATTGTCTGAACCAATGGCTACAATCCTTGAAACATTAGCCCGATTCGTTGAAGAACTGATGAACAACTATACAGACAGTTGTCCAACTTTTCTGACGTAGTTACTATTAAAATAGTATCCTACATCGGTAGTTGAAAGATAAAGTTCCTAGTATATAAACTCATGGATTACTCCTCCCGTTGACAATTGGTTTGATGATGTAACCCTATTGGTCTTGTATGTTAGGCCGGGTTGCGCTTATGCGCTCGTACTTATTTGTTGAAGTGTCAACTGGTCCATTAAGGCCCGTTTCACTTGTGAGGGCGTGTTGAGATAGTATCCCATATCAGAAGTTGAGAGATAAAATGCCTAGTATATAAGGGCATGGATTACTCCTCATATTACCAATTGGTTTTAGGATTAAAAATCATTGGGCTTGTATGGTTGGACGGATTGCGCTTATATGCTCGTACTTGCATGATCCCGTTATCCGTGTTGAACATTGGGCCCATGTAATTTGACAGTTGTGACGTGACTCCATATGTAATCGAGTAAATCACACAGTAGATTGTGAATAACGTCTTTAGTATTACAACTCAAAGTACCAAACAGAGTACCATTACCATCCATCACAATAAACCCGAATTTATCATCATATTGTAAAAGCTCATTCATCGATTCAGTGTGGAATCTATTGTCACAGAGGTATAGAGGCGCGTTGATGGGTTCAAACGGTTCAAAGTCAATTGTTATTCTTTTCCTTTCCGTCTTCAGTGGTGATGGTGCCTACGTAAAGAAGAAGACCATTTGGAGGGACCTTTTTGTAGAGCTTAAGTCAATTGTAATTTTTTGATTAAGAAAGCTTTAGGACCGTTGAACCGTGATTTTATGAGCACGATGTTTTTCGATCCCGATTTTATGAAGGAGTTGCAAATTGATGATTGCTATAAAGTCTATGCTTCATATTGGTTTGAGCTAGAGCTGGAATAAGCTAGCCAAACCTTTCCACATGTTTTAATGATAAAAACTCAAGTATTTGATATCCTTTGTGTGTTTTAAGCTAACCAAGTCAAGCTCGAGGAGTTTAGAGTGTAGCTTTAACACAAGCGGACTAGCTTTGACCACTAAAGGTCCAACTTTGTGTCTAGCAGGGAAAGTTGAATCTCACCAAGATAGAATAAGTTCGTAGTGAAGATACAAGAAGATCGAAGTTCTAGCTTTAAGGTAGCGGGTTGCACTTGAAGGTAGAGGATTGAGCTTCAAGTAGAGAAGTGAAGAAATACAAGAAATCATTCCAGCGCCTACATGGATGGAATAATGGAGGCACGCTTAGGAGATTTGGTCCAAGGAATAAAGGCCGTTGAAGCTACAGCTAAAGGGAAATAAGAACAACTGGAGGTAAGAACTACTGGAGGTTGTTAGAGATTTCTACTTTTGGTAAGTGGATGTACATGGATCCCTGAGCTGGACAAATCAAGAGAAGCACGCAGGTGAGGATTGCCAACATGGAAGTGGGATCGTCAAGATGAAGAAGCACAAAGTGATGCCGAGCATAGATGCAGTTTTGGTATGAAGTTGATCACGCGGATAGCTGAGGTGACGTTCTTCCTTGTAGCGCAAGTGTAGAAAGTCTAGTTTTAGGAGAGTTCTATATAAGGAGTGCAATAGGTGTTGTTAGGCGCGAGCACTAGTACAAAATAACATTTTTACACGACTTTTTCTCAGGAGTTATATAAAACTCCTGGAAAAAATTCCCGTTAAGAAGTTTTTCAAAAACTCCTGTGACATATTAAATTAATAAATATAAAAGATATATTATATATCCAGAGTTTTTAACAAAATCTTTTAAAATTATCTATCTTATATAACTATTATATTAGAAGCTAGCTGGTTTGTTCTTAATATTGCAACTCCCTCCTGCTTATTTTGTGTTCTTTCTCCTAAACCTCCCTCGCCAGCGCACCCTCTCCGCCAACGAACCCTAACCGCCTGCCGCACCCTCACCGCCAACCTCAACCCAAAATTGTCTCCACCGGCGAGCTCTCTTTCGCCAGTGCACGCTCCCCGCCAACCTCCCCTCTCCTTGTTTGAATTTCTTTCTCGGCGTTCATCTCCACCGACAGTTTCGTTTCTGTTTTTCGTCTCCACCGACGGTGCTCGACTTTCTTTCTCTCTGTTCGTATCCACTGGCGGCGCTCGGCTCCTTTCTCCTCTTCGTCTTCATCCACTGTCAAGATTTAGGCAAGCCTTCTATTTTAAGAATAAGGATCCAGTGTGAAGTGCCCTTATGGTGTGAAGTGCGAAGTCTCTCGGGTATACATATAACACGCTAATGTTCACATATAACACGCAATCGTTCAGTTCTAAGTAGAGATGGACCGGTTCCGGAACCGCCGGTTCTCTAGTTAAAAAAAACACTTTTTTTATTTTTTAAATTAATTTTGGATGGAACCGCCGGTTCCCGGTTCCGTAAAAACAGGAACCGGAACCGCCGGTTCCGTGCCGGTTCGCCGGTTCCGGTTCCAAAAGTTCCATCTCTAGTTCTAAGGGGATAAAAAAATCACCCAAAAAACGTAAAAAAAAAATTAAAAAAAAGTTCACCATTAATTACAAAAATACCACCGCGTGGATTCATTAAAAAACCATCTTTTAATCTCAGCCCTTCATTTTCTAATCTAATGGCTCAACATTCTTTACATTTCACACTATAAGGGCACTTCACACCCGAACCAACCTCTCTATTTTAATTGTTTTTGCTGTCAATTTTGGTCTAATTATTATCTTCTGATTTGCTCCATGTTCGTCTCCATCTATTTGCTATGATTTTATTTGATGCTGTCAAATTGTAGCTAGACTGATGTTGCTACGATTTTAGCCGAGTGCTTGATGTTGCTATCAATTTATTTGCTTGATATAGCTATCAAATGTTGCTGTCAAATTACTCCTTCCGTCCCCTTATAAAGTTCTCACTTTTCTAATCCGGCGTCCTAAATATAAGTCCTAATTGTTATTTTTAGAATTTTTTTAAAACCCAAAATTTACTTTCCCAATACACTTTTACATATCCTAACACACTTTTACACATCATCTCTCTTCATTAAATTACCCCCTTTTTTTTTTCTTCTCTATATCTCTCTTCTCTAATCATTACAATTTTCACTTTTCTCTCTCCTATTAATTTCTTCTTCATAATTCCTTAAATTATCTAGAAAACACCAAACGAGATTTTTAAATTGGGACGGAGGGAGTATAATTATTTAGCCTTGCTATTGCACCGAGTAACTAAATTTTTTTGCACTAAGTAACTATTTTTTTTTTCCTTAATACTGCACTGAGTAACTAAAATGTTGTTGTCAAATTATATTTTATTTGCTTGATATTGCACTGAGTAACTAAATATTTTTGGCAATTTCAGTACAATCGTATTTACTAGCTTTATCTCATTCAGGCAAATTGATAATGTGTACAATAAGTTTATCTGATTTTACTAGTAAAATATTGCTATCAAATTATATTTTATTAGCTTGATATTGAACTAAGTAGCTATATTTTTTGGCTGTACTGAAATTGCCTGAGAATTTTATTTTACCCAATCCTGAATCATTGCAAAAATATTTGGATGTACTCAAATTGCTTGATAATGTGTACAATTTTTGGTTGTACTGAAATTGCTTGATAATTTGTACAATTTCACAATCCTAAATTTTACTAGCTAAAATTTTACACAGTGCAAAAAAATTTAGTAACTAAAATGATAATAATGTACAATATTGCTGTCATCTGATTTTACTAGCAAGATTTTAATTACACAGTGCAATATCATCCATTTTTACTAGCTTTATTTCAACCTCCCTCGCTAGAGGCTTGTTTGCATGACAATTATAAGCATCAATTTCACCTTCTGTCTATAATGTGTACAATAAGTTTATCTGAGGGCAAAGTGGCCAAGTACTTCTGTTTTTCTAGTAAATGAGCCATATTTCCAAGCCTTGGTTAGTTAGTTATCATTTTATTCACTCTTGTATGTCAAGCCTTGAATTCATTGAATACAACAACAAGAGGATTGCATAATAACATAATATAGATCGAAGGAAAAATACACCAAAAAAACCATAGTTCCAATTTGTAAAAGTGGGGGATGAAAATACTAGCTTTATTTTATTGGTATGTTACTATACTTGCTAGAACTCTTACTACTTACATGCTTTTGTTTATTGTTATGGTATTTTACTTCATAAAACTCTTATTAATATAATTGTTTTTGTTTACTGTAATTTAATTTTCTTGCTTTTATTTTTCTTAATATATTTTAATGGCTAGATAGAATGGATCGTAAGTGAATGTCATCTAGTCGAGGTGTTGGATGAACTTACACTTCTAAATACATCAACATGTAGTCTCAATAAGACTATGGTCGAATTTCCCTCTCTTCTTGTCAACCAACTCTGTAATCATCCTCACAGTACAACATAATCAGTCATTGTTTAGCATTAAAATAACTTGCAGATGATAGTCCGATCAAGTACATCAAAAATAACTGTTTTATGTAATATACGTGGAGACATGGATTTGTGAACATGATGTGTTAATAAGAAACCATATTAGCCTTCTGTTAATGTTCTCTCACTAGACTAAAGAAAGTTTGGGGAAATTTTATAAAAGGAGATGAACAAATAAGACAATAAATTAAGCCAAATCAGTATAGGTGTAAAAGGGATTTTGTCAACACTGTTTAACATGGACAACTATTCCCTCTATCCCCCTATGTAGACCAGCCAGCCAATACATGGGCACTCAACACATCCAAAACTTGCTACAAAGCTTGCTTTTCATATTAAATCTGTATGATCAACTTCTAAATAAAAATGAGAATTTCAATATGCAACAATCAATATCTTTGGTGGTTGGGTGTTGGTTTGGAGAAATTTTGGTTTTTAGGCCATGCACACAATTTAACTTCTTGCATTAGGTTATGATGGACTTTAGAGCTAATATGGATGTTGGTTGAGGTTTTCTGTATAGTTGTGGCGGTTTGAAAGATATTGGAGATCTCAATCAGTAAATATCATACTGTTGCAATGTAACTCCTAAATATTCCTTATTTAGGCGAAGATAATGTCATTGTGGTCACCCCAAACATAGAAAGACGTAGGTACTTGTCCTTCACATATTGATATGTTTAGGTACTTGTCCTTCACATATTGATATGTTTATTGTTGATCTTATCTTTGAGATTGTAATTTTTCCAAGCTCAGCTTGCTTTCTGATGTACCTGATCGGACTATATGATCATCTGCATATATATTGTATGGAGCTACTCTCACCAAATAAACTTGCAGATGATCGCCCCTCGCAGTACAACATAATCTGTCATTGTTTAGCATTAAAATAACTTCATGTTTTTTCAGTTCTGCTCACCATGTATATCTAGAATTGGTTACAAATTTTCACCATGTAGTGCTCAGTTCTGCCATGTAGGAAATATTTAAACATGTCAAGTTGTAATGATCATTTATGCAGGTTACGTATCATTTTTATTGTGCATTCATATTTGTTCATTACTATTATTATTATTTCTGCAAGTTATATATCATTTTTAGAAATACTATAATTTACTTGCTTTATGTATCATTTCCTCAGGTTATGTATCATTTATGCAGGTTATGTATCATTTTTAGCAGTAGTAAGTTGTGTCTGAACGAGGAAGTTGTGTCTGAAAATGTGAAAGCAGTATAATTTACTGGTATGCTAATTTATTTGCTCTTGCAGTATTTTCAGGAATTGTCTAATATTTGTGGTTTGCCCCTTATAACAATGAGTAAGTATACGTAGCTTATTCATTAATATATGTTTCTTGTATGTTAATTAACATTTTCTATTAAACATATGTTCTCCTTTTTATGTAGCTTTCATTGGATGCTTGTCATAAATCCATGGAGTAATATTGTTTATTGGTTAGATCCATTAGGGAAGGGTATCCCTGATAGTTTCAGAGCTATGGTTGACACGTAAGTCATCTTGGTTTTATATATACTTTTCTCTTTATGTTTAACTAAGTTGTTATGTTGTATTCGTAGTGCCATTAGTGTTTTTGCAGCTCACAAACATAAAAACAGCAGGAAGAAGACACTTTGGTTATTTATTTATGTAAGCTACTTTCATGTTTTACTTATTTATGTCTTAGCATAAACTGCTATACTCCCTCCGTTTTAATATATACTCCCTCCGTTCACATATAAAAGTCGTTAGAAGTATAGGAACAGATATTAAGAATAAATTAAATGACTATAGTTTCATTAAAATATGTTCTGTATGTTAATCTTCTTTTATACTTTTCTATACACTTCCAACTTTTCTATACAAAACAAAGCGTAGAGATTTTACCATGTATGGTTATGAATTAGGAAAGAAATTGAAAATAGGCTGCATGTTAATAGGTTCCTTGGAAACGTAATTACTTTGTACTCTTTCTTAGTAAACAAAGTTAATGCACTACATGATAAAACAACAATTACTGCACCCATATATTATTTTAAACAGATATAGCTGCTCAAACGACTTATATATATAAACGGAGGGAGTATTATTTTTTATACGTGTATTTTGTAATTTATATATATATATTTTATCTTTATAGTGTCCTAAACAAGGATCAAACTCTGTACAAAGTGGTTATTATGTGTGTCGATATATGAGAGAGATAATGGATCAGAAGTGTGCCGTCATACAACTTAACGTAAGTATTTTTTTTCTTTTTCTTTATATGGATCTATTAACTGAATTTTATGTATATATTATTATGGATATTAATTTTATCGTTGATTATAGAAAAAAACAAAAAAATGTAATACATTACATGATTTTCTTGCAGTATTTTCAGGTATCGCCTAGGACCTATGACACTAAGTTGATTGATGAAATTCATGAAAAGTGGTTTCAATATTTGGAGACTCAGATTCCAAAGTAACTACTATTACATGTTATAGTTTAGATGCAAAACAATTATATTTTTTATTTAAATTAGTTCTATTCATTAGAGATATTATTATTCTTACTATTATTGGATAATTGTGTAATTGACTTGAGTATTAATGGAATTATATTTATGAATAATTTTCTTGTATAATTGCAGTTTGAGTTTTATAATGTACATGTTCATGAAAAGGAAATTATATACAAATACTTTTATTAAAACTAAATGATTTCTCAGCGGTTTTGTACAAACACCTGAAAGAATGAAGCTAGTATAATGTGATCTCTCTCCTGAGAGACGTTTCTCAGCCACACATATAACAGGACTTGAAAACCCCCTTTATTCTTTGTTAAAAAACTCTTGAGAAATGCACTTTCTGTACTAGTGGAGCTGAGCGAACGAGCAAACAAGCTAAGAGAGAGAGAGTTGAGTAGAGCTACATAGAGCTTAAGTCGTTGTACTTAGAGCTATAGCCTAAACCCCTAGAGAGCTTGAGAGAGTGAATTACTTGTATTAGCTGAACGCAAACTTGTATTGAGAAAGAGTGTTTCACTAGAGAGAATCTTGGAGAAAACACTAGAGAGAAGCTAGGTGTAGCTTAAGAGTGTTTGTCTCAAGCGTAAGTGTGTAATTGAACTTTTTCTAATACAAGCAAGTGGTGAGTTTTATCCCGGAATTATTAGAAATCTAGGGTTCTCACGTTGAAAAAATCCTTGCAAGAGCTATGAATATTAAATTCATATTACTTGTGCTTCATTGTAGCTAATCTCGTTTCCGCACTTAGAGTTCTATAGCTTCATAATAGCTATAGAGCTACTTTGAGATTAATATCAATCCTACAATTGGTATCAGAGAAGGAGCTCTTGCGTTGATTCTTACTCTCTCATAGTTTGAGTCATGAAAGACAAGAAAATTTCTACGATGATCAAGTTGCTTAAGAAATATTTCAAGGAACAAAGCAATTTCAAGGAAGAAGGACATCCATCACAATTTTCTACTAAAGCGAAAGGTGTTCCAAGTCCAAATTAAAGCTCAAACTCTAGCTCGATGTGCTTAATGGTAGCTGAAGATCCTGGCACAGAGGTCAATCCTAAGGTTGAAATGAAGAGTAGGTGGTGCATTGACAGCGGATGCTCTTGTCACATGACAGATAATACTTCTCTTCTACTCTCACTTCATGCTAAGGATGGAGGTAGTGTATCTTTTGGTGAAAAGAAACAGGGTAAGATCAAGGCAAGCGGGAGTGTTCATTTTACTAACGCTATCCAGTTTAGAAACTTCAACCTTGTTGAAAGTCTCAAGTTTAACCTCTTAAGTGTAGCCTAGTTGTGTGATCAAGGGGAAATGAAGTCACATTCAGCACAACTTCATTTGTTGTGTGAGATCCAAATCAGGAGAGCCTAATGAATGGTAATTGAGTTGATAACACTTACCTATTTGATTATAGCTTTTACCCAGCTAGGAAAATGTGTCTCGCTACACCTAAAGAGCAGTCAAATCTATGGCATCAACACATGGGACACGCCAGCCTACATCTTCTACACAAGCTTCAATCCAAAGGTCTTGTTTGTGGTCTTCCTCGCATCAAGACAGATTGGATGACTTCATGCTCTGAATGCTCAAGATCCAAAGAGACTAGAAGTTCTTTTACCCCAAAGAAGGTAGTGTCCACCAAAGCGACTCTAGAGATTATCCACATGGATCTATGTGGACCACTACGCATTCAAAGCAAAGGAGGTAATCGCTACATCTATGTTTTAGTTGATGATTACTCTCGGTTCACTTGGACTCTCTTCCTCAAGTCTAAGGGTGAAGCATTTAATGCTTTTCATAACTTAGCACATCTTTTGGAAAAGAGTTTAGGTCTCCCTATTCGTGCAATTCGCTCAAACAATGGGACTGAATTCAAGAATAGCGAGTTCCTCACATTTTGCTAGGACAAAGGGGTTGAGCATAACTTCTCAGCTCCCCGAACTCCTGAGAAAAATGATGTGGTTGAACACAAGAATAGAACCCTGGAAGAAATTGCTAGAACTATGTTGCTTCCAGTTATTTACCATCACATTATTGGGAATAAGTTGTGAGCACATCGAGTTACATTATTAATTAGGCGATGTTAAGGCCTATCCTAGAATTGCTCAAAGGATGTTCACCTAACATATCGTACCTAAAGGTGTTTGGATGTAAGTTCTATGTCAATAACAATGGGAGGGATCTTTTAGGAAAATTTGATTCCTGGAACGACGAAGCTATATTCCTAGTATGCTCTAGCTAGTAAGGCATACATGGTACTAAATGAGAGGTCAATGAAGATAGAGTACACCATTCATGTGAAATTTGATGAAAGGCCTCCTAATTCAACTCCAGCTACAAGTGAATACCCGTTTCTAAAGGTTAGCCAACCTTCTTCTTCTATTCCTCTTCCCTTTTCTTCTCTCTGTGAAGATTCAGATAGTGATGACGAAGATGAAGACGTTATTGGTCTCCCTCTAAACACAAGAGTCATGTTGAATGATGCTGAAGATACAGCGAGTCCAAGCTCTTTTGATTTAGGTACACATAAATCTGCAACGGGACCCTCTCCTGCTCAAGCGGATCATGTGGAGACTCAAGAGATTCTTGGTGATATCGTTGGAAGCTCGTCAACAGCAACTCAAAGAAAGATAACCACATTGACTCTATGTCGAGCGTCGTTATGCCTAGTAAAAATAATAAAACCTAACCAGCTACTCTACTTAGTAAAGTGGCAAGAAAGGGTCGAATCTCTCAGGGAGTCAAGTATTCAGTTCTTGTGTTCTTAGATTAATCAACTTACAAGTAAAAAGGGGGGAATGATTGCAACTAAACTAATAAAGATTGTAAATGTAATAATGAGGAAATACCTTATCCAACAACTGTCCAAACAAAGGGATTGATTGGTTGATCATTGACTTTTAATGACTCTCAGGTTCATCTTATAATTCATGTATTATAGTTGTCATAATCTTTGTTCTTATATAGTTAATAGTTCAACTAGTCAAAATAACCCTTACTCAACTACAACCCTAAAACTATCAAGATTTAATAATCAACCAACAATGAACTCAAGAATAGATAGGTGCATGCAGTACCATTGACTCAAGGTCAATATTTAACACACAATCAACTCGCCCTACAATAACAATCCCAACTAGGTCATGCATTGATTTGCTACCTAACGATAATGATGTGGTTTAGGGTGAAATAGAGGAATCTAGACGATGTAGCTTGAAAACAAGAACAATAGATCAAATAGGGAGTGAAATTGAACAAGGAAAGATAGTAATTGAAGAGACACAACCTTGGATTAGGAGGAAGAAATCTCGCAGCCCTGAAGAGGCTGAATACCCTTCATACAGATCCGAGACCAATTCCACATACAACGCTACCCAACGACGTTTCGACTCGACCGTCGAGGCACAACGAGGAGACCTTTCAACTAAGTAATCACCGATCCTTGAAGGAGAGACACAAGCAATTGATTGAAGGTTATGGATGAACACACAATGCAGGGAGAATCTCAAGTGATTTTGTGTTGAACAAAATGCAATTTCTGAATTAATGAAAGTCTAAAAAAAATTACAAGGAAAAGGCATGCTTTAAATGCTGATTTAAAGCTCCAAAGGTTTCGGTTCACCTAAATGTCTTGGACCGAACCAATTCTAAGGAATGGGAAATAATTACATAGATATGAGTCCAAAAACCAAGCATAAAAACAACATAAAATGTGTAATCAAATACTAGCTAATATAGGATGAAGGCTAAGCATAGTCTTCATTTAACACCCATAAATATAAGGTGTTCTTGAGATCCTCTTGCCTTGATATAGAGGTTGCAACAATTTGATCTAACTCCTCTTGTAGGAACTTAGCTCCAGCTCTAGTGATTGGTCCATCAATGATAGTAGGTTTAGGTGTAGATGATCCTTCATCAATCTCCCCTTCTTGAGAAGGATTTGCTTTAGAATCATGGTCATGTATCTCATAAGGGGTCAGGTAACAAATGTTCAAGACTGGGCTAGCACCATACTCCTCGGGTAGGTCTAAGACATAGGCATTGTCGCCTACCTGCTGCAGCACCTTGAATGGACCGTCCCCTCTCGCTGATAGCTTGCTCGTCCTTAGGCTCGGGAACCTCTCCTTCCTCAGGTGCAGCCACACCAAGTCACCTTCTTCGAAGATCATACGCGGCGCCCATGGTTCTCCTTCTCCGCATTCTTCTCGCCCTTGCGTAGCAACCAAGCCTTCGTCTCCTCGTGTATAGACTGCATGAACTCCACCTGCCTAATTACATTAAAGTCTACTCGTCCCTTCATAAGTAACGGCTTAAGATCCAAAGGAGTTAATAGATTCAAACCATAGACACATTCAAATGGAGACTTTCCAATAGACTTATGAAGTACCCTATTATATGCAAATTCTACTAAGGGTAAAACATCTTCCCAAACCGTCAAGTTAGACTTGATTACCACCCTAAGCATAGTAGATAGAGTCCTATTGGTTACTCCCGTTTGACCATTGGTTTGGGAATGGCTAGATGTAGAGAATAACAATCTAGTCCCTAGCTTTCCCCACAAGGTCTTCCAAAATAACTTAAGAACTTTACATCTTGATCACTTACAATAGACCACGGTACACCATGTAGTCGAACTATATCCCTAAAGAATAGATTGGCTACATTGTATGAATCATCGTTTTTTTGGCAAGCAATGAAATGTGCCATCTTAGAGATGATATCAACAACCACTAAAATTGAATCTCTCCCTTCTTAGTCATGGGCAGCACCACAATGAAATCCATGATAATGTCAGTCCATGGGGAATTAGGAATAGGCAAGGGAGTATACAATCAATGAGGCTTAACTTTAGACTTAGCTCTAAGGAAATCAATACACTTTTCACACAAAGTTCAATATCTTTCATCATGCATGGCCAATAGAAATGAGCATGCAAAACAACATAAGTCATATCCCTACCAAAATGACCCATCAATACACCCTTATGGGCTTCATCAACAAGTAAATCTCTAACAGTACTTCTAGGTATGGAAACTCTATGCTCATGAAACAAGAAGCCATCATCTAAGTAAAACTTATCAAATGGACCTCTATCCACACAGCGAGTAATGATATCACCAAAATAGCATCATTCGCATATAACTCTTTAATATAAACAAATCCTAGTATCCTAGAGTCCAATGTGGTCAAGAAAGTGTATCTCCTAGACAATGCATCCGCTACTACATTCTCTTTGCCCTTTTTATAGTATATAACATAAGGAAATGTATCAATAAATTCCATCCACCTACCGTGCCTCCTATCCTTCTTATTTTGTGATATAAAGTGTCTAAGAGATTCATGGTTAGTTCTAAGTACAAAATCCCTAGGCCATAGATAGTGTTGCGAAGTTTTAAGTACCCTAAATAAGGGATAGAGCTCTCTATGATTAGTGGAATAATTAAGACATGGACCTTTCAATTTATCCAAGAAGTAGGATATGGGCTTCCCGTCTTTCATGAGGAAACCTCCGATACTGAACCCCGATGCATCACACTCCACCTCGAAGGTCCATGTGAAATCCGGCAACACGAGCAATGGTGCGTGCATGAGGCTCCACTTCAGCTGGTTGAATGCACGTTCTTGAGCCTCTCCCCAAAAAATGGCACACATTTCTTGGTTATCTCGGTAAGGGGCGCTGCGATGGTGCTAAAGTCCTTGACGAACCGGCGATAGAAACTCGCTAGACCGTTGAAACTCTGTCCTGGCTGAAGGAGGTAGGTGTGGGCCATTCTTGGACGGCTTGCACCTTCTCTTGATCAACTCGCAGCCCTTGTGAACTCACTATAAAAACAAGAAACAAAAGCTAATTAGTGCAAAAATCACACATCTTCATATTACCATACAAGAGTACGGAATGAAGAGTGGATAACACTTCCCTTAGGTGCTCGGTGTGCTCTTCTATGAACTTGTTGTATATAAGTATATCATCAAAATACACCACAACAAATTGACCAATAAAGTTACTCAAAACATTATTCATTAAGCGCATAAAGGGAGAGGGAGTGTTAGTCAAGCCGAATGGAATAACCAAACACTCATACAAACCGATCTTGGTCTTGAAGGCGGTTTTCCACTCGTCTCCCTCTTTCATATAGATCTGATGGTACCCACTCCGGAAGTCTATCTTGCTGAATGTGGTGGAACCATGAATCTCATCTAACATGTCGTCCAATCGAGGAATGGGATGACGGTACTTGACGGTTATGTTGTTTACTGCTCAACAATATATACACATCCTCCAAGTTCCATCCTTCTTAGGCACAAGTAGGACCGGAACGGCACATTAAGACTTGATATCTCTAACATACCCCTTGTCAAGAATATCTTGCACTTGATTCTGAATCTCCTCTATCTCTCTAGGGTTCATACGGTAGGCTGGCTAGTTAGGGACTATAGATCCCAGGATGAAGTTGATCCCGTGCACAATGCCACGGATAGGTGGTAAACCGGCTGGTATCTCATCGGGAAATACATCAACAAACTTATCTAGGAGGGCATGTATGGGAGGAGGGAGTGCAAGCCTTTGATCGTCTCCTAGAAGGGTATAGGACTTACATAAGGTCATTCAGGAGGTGATCTAAGGGTAGATGGTACCCTCGCTGGTCGGCCTTGGTAATTAGGAGGGTGTGGCCATGTGTGGGGCCTGAGGTAGGGCTAGGAGTGGATGGGCTAGGTCTAGTGCGCAGTGGCTGGCTCGTCTCTCCTTGCTTACCCTTAGCTTCCTCCATTCTCTTTTCATAAGCTTCAGCGACCTGCGTAGGAGTCATAGGATTTAGGAGCACCTTTTTACCATGAAATAATTTATGCTTATTAGAGAAACCATCATGCAAAACCTTTATATCATGTTGCCATAGACGTCCTAAAAGTAAGTGACAAGATTGCATAGGTACTACATCACATAAAACAATATCCTCGTAGAAACCTAGCTTAAATTGAACATTCACTTGATTAGTCACTTCCAGTTCACCACAATTATTCATCCAATACAACCTATATTGTCTAGGGTGTTGAGAAGTAGGTGGTTGAAGTTTTTGAACCATTTCAGTACTAGCTATGTTGCAACAACTACCTCCATCTATAATAATATCACATACTTTATCCTTTACTAAGAATCTAGAATGGAACAAGTTTTCCCTTTGGTTATCATCACAAGACACAAGATTAGCATGCATAGTTCTTCTAACTGCCGAAGTTTGTCTAGTTTCATACTCAATACCATCCATAGACTCAAAATCAGGTTCATGCATAGGTTCATTAATCAACTCATCATCATTATCACCCTTATCAGATTCTGATTCATATTCCCCTAATTTATTAATAAGTAAGACTCTATTGTTAGGAAAATATGTCATATAATGACCACGTCCTTGCCATTTAAAGCATTGAATCTCACGAGCTTTAGGAGTAGAATTAGAAACATTCCCTTTTAGGCTCTTAAGGGTGGTTGTAGGTGATGGCCATGAGATAGTTGGGGCGGGATTTGGTGTGCAACCTATGGTGGCTCTTCCTTGGGGCGTGGACTGCCTTTTACCTTCTTGGAACCTCCCTTGGTAACCTTGCTTACGTCTTGGAGTGCCCCTTTAGTTTTGAACATTTTGACCTGGTTGAGTCTGAAACCCTTGTTGTGACCCTCTCTTGAGCTTCTTCTCCACTTTGATGGAAAGGTGAATCAAATATGTCATAGAAGAGTATGGAAAACAATCTATATGGTCAGAAGGGTTTAGAGCTGAAGGGTTTAGAGCTCTAAGATACCGAGCAATTGTGGCTTCCTCATCCTCCACCACATTTCCACGCGCAATCACTACTAACATCGCATTCTAAAGCTCAGCCACACTCATGGATCCTTGCTTCAACATCTCTATGCGTGTACGCAGCTCACGTGGTGGTGTTGAGGGACAAAACGAGCTCTCATAAACGCCCTCATTTGGACCATGATGCAATAGGAGGATCCATGTTCCTCCTTCTCTCTTTAAGCACGGTGTCCCACCACACAAGGGCGAAGCCCGTGAACTCTAAGGCAGCTAGCTGCATCTTTTTCTCCTCCGGGAAGTTATGGCATCCCCAAATCTATTCAATCTTAGTTTCCCACTCAAGGTAGACGTCAGGGTCACACTTTCCATCAAAATAAGGAATCTTTACCTTGATCTTACCTACACCGTCTTGCTCAGGTTCACGACGTCTAAAAGGAGGTTGTTGGTGTCACCAAGATGCCCGGCCTAGCTCATCATCATCCTCATCACCGGGATAGTCATCTTCATACCTATCATGATTAAAAGGAGAAGGAGGAGGAGAATCATACCTACGTCCGTGAAGACATCTTAAGGCTACAACGTCGTAGTTACGACCAAGATCAGACCGTCGTGAGTGATAGAGCTAGCCATCTTCTCGAGAATGATGTGTCGGAGGGTGATCGGCACCTTGGGGAGTGTAAGTCATGGGCTGCGCTGATTGTGCGGAGGTGTGACTCCGGGACCAATGTACTCCGCGGGAGCGCCTCGGGGTCCCTTTACCTTGCGAGCCCTCATGAATGCCTCTTCCTGTGACATTAATGGCTCGAGTGAAGGGAAAAGAGGTCGAGATGTAACTTCGCCTACTAGGGAAGGCTCTTTAGGTGGTGGTGTTTCTCGACTTGCCTTCAAATCTGCCACTGAGGTGACGAGATCATCCATAGGCGCTACCTTGGCTGTAAGGGCAGCCCTCAACTTTTGGAGACCATGGAGTATTGAGTAGACCTCGGTTGGAATTGGTGTTGAACCATTGAACAAACACTAAACAAGAAAACACGTGAGGTTAGTTATAATAAACGAGACTCGCAAGTGTATCACTCAGTTTGTTTGTTAACCGTGTGCACCACTCGCTTCTTACCCTTGCACGAGTCACAACCTCTAGGGATAGGTGAAGCAATTCTGGCTAGCAGCCTCAAAGTTCTCTAAATCAAATCTCGACAATCAAGTAGTGTAGAACGGTATGTAGCATAATCAAGAATCAGTTTCAAAACAAAGACTCAAAAAAAGGACAACCTGACTCGACTTAATGATTAAACGACACTACTAGTTGCTGCGAATTGGGACAACAACCAAGGGGGATAAGTTTGGTGTTTCGAACTCAAGAGAAGTAGAGTTAGAGAGTGTTGAATTTCCTTAGTTTGAAACCACAAAATAGCTATGACCTCGACCCAATTCAGATTGCGAGGGTCTGTGTTTAAGGTATTGGAGAAGACTTTATTTGTCGCTCATTAACAATACTATAATAGAGAGAGACGTTTTTGATATTTGATTTAAGATATGCACCTCTCTAGTTGTAATGTTTTCTTCTGAATGAGTTTGGTTTTAGGCTAAGCTTTGGTGTTGATTTTTTACACCGGGTGGGGCAGCTACGGATTATTTCATGGCCTATTAATCCGGATGGTGGGTTATTATATGGTCTGGCTCGTATTTAATGCACCGGTTGTAGCTGCGGGGTATTTGAGGCCTTGTTAAACCGGGGTGGCTTATTATATGGTTTCGATGTTGATTTTATGCACCGATTTTTTTGTGAATTAGTCCACCGGTTTAAATAGTTGGAATATGGGTTGAGGCCTTTAAAATAGCCCATATTTAATTTAATGGGCCTACGGTTTTAATTTGTGGAGTGTGGTTTAAGATCCTTTAAAAATAGGCCAGTATTTTGACTTGGCAATTTTTCCGTGTTATGCCAATCAAATTTTGGCTCTGCTAGGGTTTGGGCGACGGCTACGTAGGAGTGACGTTATCCCGCCTTCATTCTCGGAGGCCGCGCTCCGCGGCGCCAGCTTGGTTTCCGTTGTACCGTCGAACGTGTGAGTCCCCTGCCTGCCTCCGCCTACGTTACGATGGAGTCCAACCCTACCTTGGTCGTTACGCAACATCAGTGCCCTAATTTGGGCGATTGCAGAAATCAAGCATGCTAGGCCTGTTATGGGCGACCGAGTACGCCGACTTCCACTGGTGGGTCTGGTGGTGGTAACCACGCCCAGCCGGTCCTTCTTCAGCCATTCCTGATGGAGGCGCTCAGCGTCGAAAGCAAGGACCTTTACGAATTTGGGTTTGAGGAGGTCATAACGCAGATGGAAGAGAAGCAGTCGATTGTGGTTGGAGGCATCGTTGGATCAGGTGCTACGCAGGCTGAGATGGAGGCTTTCGTCGCGCAGAACTGGGAATCATTCTCGCCCAAGGTACAGGTACGTAAAAATGGGATTTGGACCTTTTGCTTCTTGTGTCAGGAGCATATTGATTCGGTGCTTTCGTCGCAATTGTTTTTCAAGGGTAAGTTCCCTATGGCCCTGTCTCGGTGCAACATTGGTTCGTCGATCTCATGGAAGAGTTTTCATACTGTTCCAGCTTGGGTGCAATTAAGGAATGTTAATCCATTATTTTACTCTAAACATATGCTTACGATTATGGCGAATATGATTGGCTTGCCGATTGCTATGGATGAGGCTACAGCTAGCCTTACGAAGCCGGATTGTGCCAGAATGCTTATTAATGTTACGGCTAAGAATATCATGAAGGAGAAACTTGCATTCCGTGATCCTACAGGGAAGATGTATTATCAGAAAGTGTGGTACGAATGGGTACCGTGGTTCTGTAACAAGTGCCAGGTGTTCGGTCATTTAGAGGAGCGATGTAAGGCTGCATGCAATTCTGTTGTTCAGTCATTGCAGAATGGGTTTATTGAGGTTGGGCTGGCTGCAGTTGGGAGTACTGATGTTCCGGGAAGTGCTGTTGTTTAGAATACTGAGGTTGCGGAGACTAATGTGAGTTATAAGGCTGCTACTGTGGTTCAGGACACTGCTACAGGAACGAATGCTAAGAATACTGATGTTGCATAGAATACTGATGTTGCTGATGCTCAGAATCCGCTGGAACTGTCTGCAAATCTTGTTTCAGTAGATGTATTGCACAAAGCGGGCTTACCTGCTGCTGGAAATCCATCGCCTAATCAGAAGGTAAGTACCGGGACCACCGTTGTTCTTCCACCGGCTACGTAGGTAGCTAATAGCTCCGGCGTTCTTCCGGCTTCTACCTCATTTGCCAAATCTGCTATGAAGGCCAAGGCACCTAATAAGAAGAATAATAACAACCACCACAATGCGAACCATAATCTTCGGAGTAGCGGCGCCCCGGGGGGCTCAAGCTAAATGTATGAGATCTTTGCCACGACCTGAAATTATAGGGGATGTAACTCTGCCCCTAGAGTGTGGCTTATTACAGAGTTCTTCAGACAGAATCGTATAGCTATTGTGGGAATCTTGGAGACGAAGCTTGAGCTTAGTAAGTAAGCTTTCGTGAGTTCTAGACTTATGACAGGTTGGCCTTATGTTACTAACAGCTCTGCCACTCATAGGGGGCGGATTAGGGTCACTTGGGATGCCAATTTGGTTGATGTTTAGGTATTGCAAGTTGATTGGCAGTTTATTCGTTGTTCCGTTCATAGCAGGGATCATTCCACCTATTTTGTTGTGACCTTTGTGTATGCCAGCAATGCGGCTATTGATCGTACTTGTTTGTGGGATACTTTGCGTAAGTTAGGGTCTTCTACCTCCCTCCCTTGGACGATAATGGGTGATTTTAACTGCATTGCTCTTCCCTCGGAGAAAATCACCTTTAACCGAAAACCTCATGGCGCGGATTCTGAGTTTTGCCAGTTTATTGCTGATCTTGAGCTTGAGGATCATTACTATTCGGGTGCGCAGTTCACTTGGAGTAATCAAAAGGAGGGAGGTAACCGGATCACTTGTAATCTAGACAGAGTTCTTGTTACTCAGAGGTGGCACTCGTCCTTTCCTACTTCACGTGTGTTTTTTGGGGACCCACAGTTTTCTGATCATTCACCGGGTACGCTGAGAGTTAACCCGAATCCCACCGTTAAGCGTATCCCATTCAAATTCCTTAATTTCTGGGTTGAAGAGGATGACTTCCTTCAGCTAATCACGGATGTCTAGAATACACCGGTTATAGGTAATGCGCAATATACGGTTGCTGTGAAGCTCAAACGAACTAAGGTTGCGCTGAAGACTTGGCAGCGAGGCCGGTTCAGGAAACTTGAGATTATGATTGATGAGTGTAAACAACGACTGGTAGACGCTAATGCTCGATTGCAACATGACTTCTCCAATGTTGTGCTTCAGTCAGATGCCAAAGAGGCAATGGAGGAGCTTAATCGCAGAACTTTGCAGCTGCGTAGCTTCATTGCTCAAAAAACGAAGGTTGATTGGATAAACCTTGGTGAAGAAAACTCTAGCCTCTTTCATAACAGTTTGAAGCACTATTGGGGCCATAACTCCATCAATTTGCTCAAGTCTGTTTCGGGGGATATCATTGACACCAGGGCTGGTATTGTTTCGGAGGTAATCTTATTCTTCTCTGGTCTGTTTGGCACACATGTTGATACGGCTACTATGGATTATGGTATGTTTGTGGGTGAGGTCCTTGACCAGACTAGTCACCCCGGTCTCTGCTGCCATTGATCGGACGATGAAATCAGGTCAGCCGTCTTTGCCATTGGGAATATTAAGTCTCCTGGTCCCGATGCATTTGGCAGTAAGTTCTTCAAACACTGTTGGAGCATTGTTCGGAATGATGTATGTGCAGCGATCTATTATATCTTCCTGCGTTGTCGTCTGCTACGGCAGTGCAACGCAACTTTGATCAACCTTATCCCGAAGGTGGACCGGCCCTTCTCAGTTCGTGAGTTCCGTCTATTGCATGCTGCAACACGATGCTTAAGGTGATATCTAAAATTCTTGCCGGTTGTATTAGACCTATCCTTGCCTCCATTATATCTGAGAATCAAGGTGCGTTTGTGCCAAATAGGCGCATTGGTGATAATATGATCGTTGCACAAGACCTTCTTAAAGGTTATGATGGGAAACATACCTCACCTCATTGTCTCATCCAGATTGATCTGCTGAAAGCTTATGATTGTGTTAGCTGGAAGTTTTTGCGATCTACACTTGGGTACTTTAATTTTCCCCATCAGATGATTTGTTGGATCATGGAATGTGTCACGACTCTTGCCTACTTGGTGATCATTAATGGTGAAGTTGAGGGGTTCTTCAGAGGTTGCAGAGGTCTGGGGCAGGGGGATCCATTGTCGCCGTTCTTGTTTGTGCTGATTATGGAGATGTTTACCCATAATATGAAGCTTGCTAGTCAGGGGAAAGGCTTCTTCTTCCATCCTTGTTGTAAGCAATTGCAACTGTCTACTCTTGCCTTTGCGGATGATCTTCTTATCTTTTGCAAGCATGTGCGCTCTACCCTCCGTATTGTGAAAGAGGTTCTTGCTAGCTTTGCTGTGGAGTCTGGCCTTATTTCCAATGCCTCTAAATCCCGTATCTTTTTTGGTGGCCTGACTGCTAAGCAAAGGCACTGCTGTGGTGACTTTTTGGGCTTCCAATGTGACCGACTGCCGGTTCACTATCTTGGTACGCCTTTACACTCTGGCCGGTTGTGTAAGGGAGACTTCCAACCCCTATTGAGCAAGGTCCAAGCTGCTATTGAGAGTAGGAGGACAAAGATGTTGTCTTATTCGGGTAGGGTTCACGTGATCAAGGCTATTTTGGAAAGCATCGCTAGCTTCTGGATGCAGGTAGTTCCTTTTCCCAAATATGTTATCCGCATCCTTGAGTCTATATGTAGATCCTATCTTTGGAGCAGGGAAGTGGGTAAGAAACGGTCTTTGGTTTCCTGGAAGACCGTTTGCAGGGGACATGATGTTGGTGGCCTGGGGTTCAAGGAATTACTGGCGTGGAATAGGACACTCTTATTTCGGTTTTTCCTTGACCTATTGATTGACAGATGGAGTATGTGGATGATGTGGGCTAGACAGAATCTGGTTCGTTCCTCGGATGTGTGGGTGGATGTTGTGTCTCCGTCTAGTTCTTGTTCTTGTAAGGCTATTGTCAGATCTAAGTCGGTCTTATTTAAGAAGCTGGGTGATCATGTGCCTTGTACAGATACCCTTGCCTCTGCTTCAGGCAAGATGATTACGAGCGTGGTGTATAGTTTCTTTGCCCCCTCTGCGATTGCTTTGCCGTGGTGTGACGTTTTCTGGCATGGTATTCAGCCGCGTCGTTGGTCGTTCATTTGCTGGCTTGCGACGCTGGATAACTCCCTACTAAGGGGTGTATGATTCTGTGGGGTGGTGTACTTGATGATACATGTGTTTTGTGCGGAAACGGTGCTGAAACTGCCCGCCACCTATGGTTCGTTTGTCCAGTGGTAAAGGGTATTGCTGATCCAGTTCTGAGATGGCGAGGGATCCAGTCTACCATATCTTCTCTTGCGGATTAGTGGAGGTGGTTTGCGGCCACAAATCGTAGGCGCAACAACGTCTACCTAAGCCGACTTCTTGCGTTTATGGGGATTGTTTACTATTCTTGGAAACTTAGGAATGATGTTATTTTTAATAATAGGTCCATTTGTGTGGGGGATGTAGCTAGAGAGATTATTGATACTTGTAAATTTTGTATGATCCATAAGCTTAGTACTAGTAGTAGACGTGGCCATGCCATGCTAAGAGGAATGTAATTGCACCTTGTGCGCTACCGTCAAAATTTATAAAATTATTTACCTTTGGGAAAAAAAAATTATCCGTGTTATTTGATAGAAGGTTGTTCGGATCTCTTAAAAATAGGACGGTTTTTATTTGTCTTTGCATGTTCTTTGCTGGCCGTGGATTATGGTGATTTTCAAGATTTCAATGGCTCGCTAATGGTGGATTTTTGAATGTTTAGCACAATCTGATTCAGATTTCAACCACAACAATTAAGAAGCTACGAATTTCAATCAAAACCACCCAAACTAACACAACTTTGAGACGAAAGAAGGCCTTGATCGATCAAAAACAGAATGACTCACCCAAATAGATTAGATCTGAGTTTGTAGGCTTTAGATTGAGGATGAATCGGATTGATCAAACAGCTACATGTCCCAAGATCTGTGGTACCAAATTGATGTGGTCTAGGGAGCAAGAGAGGGATCTAGACGATGTAGCTTGAGAACAAGAACAATAGTTCAGATAGGGAGCGGAAATTGAACAAGGAAAGATAGTAATTGAGGAGACACAACCTTGGATTAGGAGGAAGAACTCATGCATCGCTTAAGGACGCTGAAAACCCTTCGTACAGATCCAAGACCAATGCCACATAAAATGCTACACAACGACGTATCGACTCGACCGTTGAGGCACAACGAGAAGACCTTTCAACTAAGCAAGAACAGATCCTCCAAGGAGAAACATGATAAAGAGATTGAAGGTTATGGACACACACACAACGCAGGGAGACTCTCAAGTGGTTTTGTGTTTAACAAAATGCAATTTCTGAATTAATGAAAGTCTGAAAAACATTACAAGGAAAAGGCAGCCTTTAAATAGCCAAACCGAACAGAGGGTTGGCTGATTTAAAGCTCCAAAGGGTTCAGTTCACCTAAATGTCTTGGACCGAACCAATGCTAAGGAATGGGAAAGAATTACATATAAATGAGTAAAAAAACTAAGCATAAAACAACATAAAATGTCTAATCAAATACTAGCTAAGATAGGATGAAGACTAAGCATAGTCTTCATTTAACACCCATAAATATAAGGTGTTCTTGAGCTCTTCTTGCCTTTATATAGAGGTTGCAACAACTTGATCTATCTTCTCTTGTAGGGCCTTAGCTTGAGCTCTAGTGATTGGTCCATCAATGATATTAGGTGTAGGTGTAGGTGTAGATGATCCTTCATCAGAACCAAAATAGCAATATGAATAGATCTAATCAACCTAGGTAGCTAAGCTAGAGAGATAAATCAAATTCAATAATACAAATAAGAGCAAGAGAGATGAAACAACTTAATTATGACATAGAACCAATATAGAAACTTACAACCAATCATCCACAGGCTTCAACCTATTGAACAAAGAAAATGGAACTACTCTGACATAATTCTAAACAACGTAAAACTAAAAATAAGATAACAATGGATGGGATGGAGGCATATCTCTCAACCCTATTTATAAAATCTAATAACAATAGGAGACTAATGCTAAAAAGCCCAACCCAAAGCTCCATCAGAAAGTAGGTAAAAGGCTCGAAATAATCCCGGAAGAGAAAATGGCTTACGCTCCAGGCCCAATAAGTGAGCAGTCGCGCCTATGTGGGCTCGGTCGCGCCTATCACCAAGTTCATGGCGCGGTCGTGCCACCTAGGGCGTGGTCGCGCCCCAGGGCTTGTTACTTGGCGCGGCTGCATCCTCCTGTGCACGATCGTGCCTTCGCTCCTTCGGAAATCTTCTCTTCGTTCTTCTCTAGAATGCGTGTAATCCTTGTGATTAACACCTTTTCTCTGCGAGGTTCGGATTACAGTAATATGCTCCATAATCATGTCAAATCACCTATAAATGATACCAACGACCACTAGATATGCTATGTGATATATCGCTAATCACTCTCCCAGATTCAACTCAAGTTGAAGTGTGTAATTATCAGCAGATGAAGGATAATACAGTGCATAACATAATATCCTCCTACAACCAAGGTACGCAGACTCGATCTAACACTCAATATTTATATTCTAGTTGTTCCTTTGTATCATTACATGAACCAAAGAGTACAGCTCAAGCACTTATAGATCCGGACTGGGTCATTGCAATGCAAGATGAGCTTGAAGAGTTCAAGAAAAACCAGGTATGGTGATTTGTGCCAAAGCCAGTTGTAGGACTATCATTGGAATGCAATGGGTGTACAGGAACAAGCTTGATGACATCGGTGAAGTGGTGTGCAACAAAGAAAGATAGTCGCTCAAGGCTATAATTAACAAGAAGGTATAGACTAGGATGAAACTTATGCACAGGTCACTCATCTCGAAGCGATTCGATTATTGATTGCCTACGCTTCACACGTGGTGTCCAAATTATTCCAAATGGATGTTAAAACTGCCTTCCTCAATGGTAAGCTTAATGAAGAAGTTTATGTTAAACAACCACCAGGATTTGAGGATCTAGCTTTTCCAGAGCATGTCTATTTTTTAGAAAAAGCGCTATACAGTCTTAAGCAAGCTCCTCGAGCTTGGTATGACTGTTTCTCAGATTACCTTCTCAGCAATTACAAGAGAGGCCTTGTTGACAAGACTCTATTTATAAGGGAAGTTGAAGGTGATGTTCTAATTGTTCAAGTTTATGTTGATAATATTATATTTGGGTCGACTAAATTGCAGCTAGTAGAAGACTTCAAGACAACCGTGAGTCTCAAGTTCAACATGAGTATCATTAGTGAGCTAACATTCTTTCTAGGGTTGCAAGTGAATCAAATAAAGGATGCTATTTAGGTGCATCAACAAAAATACATCAAAGAGCTACTCAAAGAGTATGGTATGGAGAACAGCAAGCCTCTACCTACACCTATTTCCACCACCACGAAGCTCGATGTTGATCTTAATGGTGAAAAGGTTGATGCGACCATGTATAGAGGAATGGTAGACTCGCTTATGTATTTAACTGCATCTAGACCTGATATTGTTTATGCAGTTGACTCGTGTGCTCGTTCTCAGTATGATCCTCAAGCTTCTCATCTAGCTAATGTTAAGAAAAGTTTTCGCTACCATAAAGGGACTGATGATTTGTGTTTATGGTATCCAAGGGGAGGTGAGCTATCTCTTATAGGCTATACCGATGCCGATTATGTTGGTTATTTGGTTGACAAGAAAAGCACTAGTGGTATGGCTCAATTTCTTGGTCCTTGGTTGGTCTCATGGGGCTCAAAGAAGCAAAATTCCATTGACATGTCCACAACAGAAGCCAAGTATATACATGCAACTGGATGTTGTTCACAACTTCTATGGCAGAAGCAGCAATTGGTTGATTATGGCATCTCGCTAGGTACGCTTCAAATCTTATGTGACAACACTAGCGTCATCAAACATCTCGAGCATCCAGTGCATCATTCCCAGACCAAACACATTGATGTGAAGCACCATTTCTTGTGTGATCATGTTGAGAACAAGCAAATTGAGCTAGTTCATGTTTCTATAGAGGAGAAAATAGATGATACCTTTACTAAGGTACTCAACAGGTTACCCATTCTACACCTTAGACTTCAGCTTGGTCTTATTCCTCTTAATTAGACCTTTTCTTCACTCGTTGTAAGTTCTCTTCATATTGTCTATGATCTGGCATACTTTATCTTCATTAGAAACTATAGTTGAGTTGTGCTTCATGGCTTTACTTGCTTACATGCACTATCTTTTTGCTAGACCTATCTAGCTTGACTTGTATATCCAATGCAAATTGAGTACTCTTCTTTATATCCATTTCATTCTCTTCTTTCTCCACAAATATAAAGTGGTGATCGCATCTAACCATATTACAAGCCAATAGATATGATCCACTCCTACGGTGTCCCTAGTTGACTTCAATGTAACGCTTCCTGATTCCTTGTCTAGATCTATATATGGATGTATTCGTTCTAGTAACAAAAGGCCGGTTACCCCTTATATGAACATGCTTATTACATGATATATCTTGACTATGAGCGTGTATTGTCCCTGTTGAAATGTGCATTTATTCCCCTTACTTGCGCTTTAATACTCATGATGAGCACTTTTCATTGCATCACATCTCAGACGTGAGCTTACTTCTTCCAAGTACAAGTAACTCAGCGCCTTATGTGTGCAAACGCATAATGGGTAAAGTCCTTTATACGACCTCGAAGCCAAGCAGCTATAAAAGGCGTGAGGATTGAGGTATAAAAGGCGTGAGGATAATTTTATATGCTAAGTATTTGCTAGAATGTTAGGATACCAGCTATAAAAGGCGTGAGGATAATTTTATATGCTAAGTATGCCTTCGATTGATTAGAGTGCTTTGCATGCTTCATGGTTACAGTCATGCTTAACTAGTCTTCGGTTGATTATGCGTGTTTGTAGAGTTGTGCTTGACTCTGTAGCTTACTTTAGTTCCCTTTTTCGAGCTAAATGTGAATTTTTTTATGATGCCAAAAGGGAGAAACATACAGGTTTTAGCAGGTGAAGGATTGAGGTAGAATACTTTTTCCGTTGTCAAAATTAAGTTGGATTTAGACCATATTGGTCTATGGGGAAAAAAAAGGTAATGTGTTAAGAGTCGCTGAAGGTATACGTATATCGCTTATATGTTATATCTGAAGTACTTGATTAAGCTAAATTACATTATATGTATCTTAACAAAGTACGCTTTGAAAATTTTATATGCTTACTTGTGTATGGATTTGTCATCATCAAAAAGGGGGGAATTGTTGGTTTGAGCTAGAGTTGGAATGAGCTAGCTAAACCTTTCCACTTATTTTGATGATAACAAACTCAAGTATTTTATGTCCTTTATGTGTTTTAAGTTAACCAGGTAAAGCTCGAGGATTTTTGGGTGTAGCTTTAACACAAGAGGACTAGCTTTGACCACTGAGGGTCTAGCTTTGAGTCTAGCGGGGAAAGCTGAATCTCGCCAAGACAGAATAAGTTCGTAGTGAAGAAATAAGAAGATCGAATTTCTAGCTTTAAGCCAGTGGGTTGCACTTCAAGCTAGAGGATCGAGCTTCAAGTAGAGAAGTGAAGAAATACAAATAATCGTTCCAGCGCCTACACAGGTGGAATCCTGGAGACGCGATTTGGTCCAAGGAAGGAAGGTCGTTGAAGATACAACTAAAGGGAAATAAGAACAACATGTGGCTGTTAGAGATTTCTACTTTTGGATAGTGGATGTACGGGGATCGCTGAGCTGGAAAAATCAAGAGAAGTGCGCAAGTGAAGATTGCCAACATGTAAGTGGGATCGTCAAGCTGAAGAAGCACAAAGTAATGCCGAGCGTAGATGCAATTCTGGTATAAATTTGATCACGCGGGTCGATGAGGTGGAGTTCTTCCTTGCAGCGCATGTGTAGAAAGTCTAGCTTTAGGAGATTTAGTTATATTTATATATAAGGTGTGCAATAGGTGTTGTTAGGCACGAGATGAGTGAATGAACGAACAAGCTTAGAGAGAGATCTGAGTAGAGCTACATAGAGCTTAAGTCGATGTACTTAGATCTATATCCTAAACACCTAGAGAGCTTGATAGAGTGAATTACTTGTATGAGTTGAACGCAAACTTGTATCGAACTTGAACTTCCTGGAAACAGGTGGCTCCTCAGGACGATCCAAACCGAGGGATTCACCTATTAATATGATAATCCCAACAATACAAATTTTCCCCGCGACATCACTTTGGAACTTCTTACACCTCTGCAGAAACACAGTAGTCTAATTCAGAACCAGGAAGCTCCCCGTCGTCATGTTCCACAACGCTCAAAGATCAGCCAAAGACATCTTGTTGACCTCAAGTTGCACGTAGAATGCCATCCGAATCACTTTATGGGCGATCTGAAAACATGGGTGCGACCACTAATAGTTGTAGTTCATTGTCAAAGTGTTGTAGTACGCACCCGTTAAATGGAACCAAAACTTAAACAACCTATTCTCGATCATCCAATCACACCCATTTGGCTCAAAAAGAACGCAAAAAAATTCATCAAGGTTGTGGTGGTGAATGCTGCAAACTTGACCACCCAAATTGAACTGATGTGTAGGTTGCCGATCATCAACACTTAATGACCCGAGGAACTCCCTAGTCCAGCTGGCATAAGTCGGGGAGCTCATGTCGTAGCAATCACCCAAATTGCAATGGAGAAGTGTAGGATCAATATTAATCTCAATGTAGCTCTATAGCTATTATGAAGCTACAGAAATCTAAGTGCGGAAACGAGATTAGCTACAATGAAGCACAATTAATACGAATTAAATATGCTTAGTTCTTGCAAGGATTTTCCAAGGTGAGAACCCTTCTAATAAGTCCGGGATAAAGCTCACCACTATCTTGTATTAGAAAAAGTTCACTTACACACTTAAGCTTGAGACAAACACTCTTAAGATACACCTACCTTCTCTCTAGTGTTTTCTCCAAGCTTCTCTCTAGTGCAAAACACTCTCTCAATACCGCTCTCATGAGAGATTTCCAGATCTTGAAGACTGAGTGGGTTTGGTCTCTTAATGTTATCTTGCACGTATGTAATGCTTGTAATTTGCGTTCATTTGAGCTTCCTAGGCCCGAATAGTTTCCATATGCGGATTAGGGGTACGAGGAGTGGGATTTGCATGGATTTACTAGTATAGAGGCCCCCCTTGTTATTGATGAGCCGGTGCGTGATTCGATGGAGATTGATTATGCTAGGCAGGCTTACGAGAGTGCTCAAAGTTTGGACCAACACTTCACTGATTTTACAGTTGTACAAGACACTCGCTAGGGAACGATGGATGTGTTTAGGGAAGATATGACAACTAGGATGACTCACCATGATGAGCAGATGGATATTTTGATGTAGCAGATGCACAACTGGACGCTTTTACTAGGTCCTAGCACCTTGACTATCCTCCACCACCACCTTACCAGTAGCGACATCCTTCTATTTTCCCCTTATTCTTCATATTTTTCTAATTTTCAGATTGAGGACATTGCTTATTTTAAATGTGGTGGAGTAGGTTGTATTTTCTATGTATTTCTGGAAAAAAAATATGATAAAAGAGGCATAAAAATAAAATTGCCAAAATTAAATCTTGTGATGAGTTGAAACCCCTTTGGGATGGCTTAGGTAATAAGCTTGGTAATCTGGCAGGGAATAGGCCCGGTAAAAAAAATTTGAGAAATTGTGATGTGTGGTGAGATATAAAAGTAAAATAAGAGTGTTAGGTGAAAACCTGAAAGGGTGCCTGAAAAAGAATTGAAGCGAGAAAAAATTAGAGTGTCTTAGGATGTTGGGATTCACATTTGGAGCCGAAGAAATAATAAGTGAAGTATAGGAGGTTTTCGGTTAGGATTTCACCTCGAGTTATAAGTTGTAGGTTAAGCTTCCTATTTTGACGTTCATGACATTTTATCTCTTTGGTAAATTTTAATGAGCTTTATTAACATATTTTTGAGGTTTTGACTATCTTTTTCTTTGGATATTTTTGGTGCACATCTTTGATAGTATGTGTACAATAACTTATTACGTATTTCGTGAAGCATGCTAGATGATGTCGCCAAGGTGTTCTATAAAATGCATGAACGAGATTTGGTGTCTTGGCATACTTTAATCTCTGTTTTTGTAAAGTAGGTGATGTGTGGAATGCATAAAACTCGTTCGATGTAATTGTGGAACTCCTAATCCCAATGTTTGATTGTGTTTTACGTGTAATAATGTGCAACTCCGCTTTGAGTCTCTGGAAGTTCTGGCAAGTTTCTTCGACTTGCTCGGTTTATAGATTGGGTTTATAACTTTCTATGTATTTCTCACGTTTTTTGATAAATTTTATGCTATGATCTGATTCTGTGGTAAAATGTATAATGTTTATAAGTTGAAGTTTTGGGATCAAGGGTCTCGGAATGTATTTTCCGGGGTACGTTAAAGGGTCTCGGAATGTATTTTCTGGGGTACGTTAAAGGGTCTCGGAAAGGAGTTTCCGGGATATGTTAAAGAGTCTTGGAAGGACGCTTCCATGGTACGTTGGAAAATTCCGAGTACTATGCATGGAGCATATTACCCCCCTTCCGGTTGCGGTCGGAAGGGTGTAAAAGCAGGATTCACTAGAGATATTGTATGATTTTGGTATTGTGATTCATAATGACTTGTGATTGACATTGGTGATGAAATTGCATGATGGTATGTTTTGTTTGCTTACTTGTGAAATGCTTAGTTAGTATTTCCTTAATCTAGTGTACTGACTCGTTGTGGTTGGCTCTGTCTTTGACATCTACATACTAAAGCTGCACAAACACAAGCACGACATGAAGAGATTGGAGATGAATGAAGTTGATTAGATAGTTATCTGGGTTTTGTTATTTTCTTTTTTCCTTAGACCTCATAAACCTTTCAAGCACAACTTTGTTATTACACTTGTGACCCATTTGTTACCTATATCTTTTAGTTAAAGCCTTTATTTTATTTTAGCCTTACAAATTCCGGGTGGGATTCACGGTGATGTGACACCTAGATTTTGGAGTGTTATAGTTGTGATATGCAGATATTTTAGTAGGAATTGGTGGTGGGATTTGCATTAGCATGTGATATGCAGATATTTTCGTAGGAATTAATTGTGTTATAGTTGTGATATGCTGATATTTCCATAGAAATTATTATCTGTATTAGTATGTATTTTGTTTGTATAACTTTATGTCCATCCATACCAAGTTAAAAAGATATTGAAAACTTCAGAAGAAAAAGTAGAAGAATAGTTGAAGACTGAGACGCCATTGAAGATTCACTAAAAGAGCTGAAAAAATCGGAGACTGATCAACCTGCGACCGCTTGTGTTCCAGTGGAGACCGTTGGTGGATTTCGTGGAGGATTTTCCATTGTTATCACCGGCGACTGCCTAAGCACCAACACGGCCTCCAATCACTGACGTTGACAAGCCGGGAGATTTTCTTATTTCTTTATTTTGGATTTTCCTTTAGTCTTTTGAGTTTCCTTTTTAGATACTTGTTTTATTTATGGTATTTGTTATTTTAGGATAGTAGAATAAGTTTGAACGAGGCTTTAGGCTATATATTGGGTTTCTCTAACCTAGTTAGATATCTTGTCTTGGATTACATTACAAAACCTTTTTTCCGAATTTGTTCTTCATATCCGGTATGTCAAACTAATTTCCCCTTTCTTAGTAAAGTAAAGTTGAAGTTTCATCATGTATTGATGTGAGTTTATACAATTTCTACCGATGTGGAACTTTTTTCATGTCTCTTGAATTGCATAATTTATTGGCTGAATTCTAGGCTAATCATCTAGGGTTTGACTTGATTAATCATATCGCTTGAATAGTTTGTATAGGGATGAACATTCTATTCCTTCAAAGCAACTACACTGTCCTAGTATCTGGTGGAGCTAGTCTGTGTAGAGAGACTTGAATTGTGGACTAGCTTAGTGATGGTTGATCTTTGTTACCACCATATCCTGCATATTCCTTTCTTATTGCCTATATTAGTTTGAATCATTGTTGATTTCATGGTTAACTAAGGTAGATAGGATTAGAATACTCGGGTTGGGATTCTAGTTAATTTCTAACATCAATAGGAACAACTTGCATGAAATGCAGAATTTTTTGATTCATTATGATCACCAATACTACTGAATGCTGATACGATACTTTACTAAGAGCTTTCTGACATTGATTTCACCCTTTGTTTGTTTGATTTCCCCTAGTTATAGATTCTTAAAATCCCTTTTTGTTACTTTTGGATTTGCATGATTGATTTCTCAAAGATTACTAATAGATAAGAATGGACTCGTTGTGCATTCAACCCTTACTTCCATAAACTACTTTTATTAGGGTTGTGTTCGAACTGTTTGTTATATTTAATAGAGATTTGGGTCATTTTTTATATTGCAGAGTTTGTTTGCCTAACGACTGGGCAAACACATGTTATCACCAACTTTCCTAAAAACAAATAAAAATAGTTAACACTTAAGTCTTCTAAAAGAAAACACCATAAATAACAAAGAAATCTAGAATTAAACTAACAATAACCAAAGTATCCCATGTCATCTTCCATCACAAATGGCATCTGTTACTTCCTTAGCAACAGGCACTGGTCGGAGATCCTAAATTCGCAATGGAGTTTAGTGGTCGCCGCGGTTCGAAATGCTTTCAACATATGTGACATTATAGAAAAAACACCATAACTTTTAACTATGAACATATATCACTCTCATCCTTTTAGGTGAATCTATCGGACTTCCATACCTAACTCCTTAACTTAATCACTTAAATTGAGCATTAGAGTTGAGAGAACCAACCATTTGAAGTCAGTACAGTGTTCTACAACTCTCGTTCATGTCCTTCTTCTACTTTCCTTGTCTTCGGATTTTCCTTTGGTCTTGATCTTCTCTTTAGCTCTTCTCTGTCTTAAAGCCCTTCTAATATCTTGTAAATTATCATAATAACACACTTTATGTATCTCTCTTGAATGCTCCAAATATGCTCTAAAGTAGCTCATAAATACACTAAAACAACGCTAAATCTATACATATATACATGCTATAGATGTGTATAGCAAAAATCTACAAAAGTGATCCAAATCCACTAAATTATTTTTGCATACTGAATCATTGGTAATCCCGAAAATTACTCACCAAAATTTTCAAACTACAATGCACAATTATTAAATCATTATATTACATGTAATCTTGTAGTTTTCCCTTTGTTGAGTGACAAAGAATCCTTTAAAGACAGATCTGTTTGCTTAGTTACTAACCTGGCAGATGAAGTTGAAAAGGACAAGCATATCAAGCTCGCTGATATTAGTTTGATAACTATTTTTATCGTTTGTTTAATGACTGTATAAGTTAAGATTGTGCATAATCATTGTCTTAACTGTGCAATGGTCATTGGATGTTGTTATGAATATATATTAAGAGGAATACTGTGTTATATTGAATGTGCATTGTATCAAATAAGACTGGGCATGAAAATTGCATGAACTATACATTGCATGAATCAATAATGTGCATAACTATTGCCTCAACTGTGCAATACAATTGAATGTTGTTGGTTTTCAATTTTTTAGAATAATACAATGTTAGTTTGAGCTTGGTCAACTCAATTACTCATCTTGTTTTGATGATGATAAACACCACATTTAATAAATCTTGTGTTTTTAAGCATTACAGGAATATCTTAAGAAGTCAAGAGAGTCGCTTTGAGACAACGAACAATCTAGAGACTAGCTTTGAGCCTTGTGAAGGTAGAGAGTATCGCTAAGGCAGTCTCAACCAAAACAGAAGAAAAGAAATCAATCCAAAAGTGAAGTGAAGTGAAGCGAGTTTAAGGTGAAGGACTAGCACAACTCATGGAGAGTCGATGCGAGCTAGTGAATCCTTTGCTTCAACAAACGTGAAGTGAAGAAGTCCCAGGTGGAATCCATGCACCAGCGTGTAGGGTATTCAGGTTGTAGCTAATGGGAATGTCGAGAAGCTAAGGATGGGTGAAAAATGTGTTTCTTACCATGGATAGCGAGGTATGAGGATTGCCAGGCTGGACGAATAAAAGGCTTGCGAGTGGTGTGCGATGGATTGCCAGTGTGGAAGAGTTTGTTACAAGTTTGTTGCTCAAGAAAAGCAGAAGCATGTGGAATTTGTGGTGCTCCTTGTTGGATCAACGCACAGATTGCCAATGTGGACCTTTGTTGCAATATGTAATAGAATTCCTTTCTTGGGGAATAAGTTTAGGATGTTCTATATATATGTGTGATATGTATTTGTTAACGCACGAGCTTGAGAACCTCATAGAGTGAGAAACAGCCTAGTGAGCTTAGGAGAAGCTAGCCCAAGAAAGAAACACAGCAGGATCTGAAACCCTGGGAGTTAGTATAGTTGATTGATTAGGGAAGATCACAACAAGACTAGAAAGATGGGAGGTGAGTACGATAGAGTGTTTAGGGTGAAAAGCTAGTGATCTCAGAGGGAGCAAGTGAGTCAACAATATCTTGAGAGTAGCGAGCTTGTATTTGGGCTGAACAGCAATGTATCGAGTGGAGAGAGCGAGCATTTGTAGTCTTCATTTGATATTATCAATATAGTGGTGAGTTTCACCCCCGCACTTGAGTTAAGCCAAGGGTACTCACCTTACCAAATCTTTGTGCATATTGAGATGAACTTTAAATCTAACAATCTAAATTTCTTATTGTGGCAAAGTCTCTAATCTTACATATAAACACACTTTCTACTCGCTTGTTGTGTTAAAAAGAGACCAAGACTCGCTTTGTGTGTTTTTCTATTTCCGCATCTTAAAAACAATTGAGCTAGTCTATCGAGCTACTCTTCTATAAAGAGCTAGTCGATCTAAGCTACTCTATTAAGTATTCAACAACGATTCATTCTCATACATATACTCGCTTTGTTGAATACGATCCTTGTACACTAGCTTACTAGATTTTGTGCATTGGATTTAGAGAAAGTGTAATATTATCAATCATATCTAGTTACACTGGCTTTATCTTAGTCGATCTTCACTCGTCAAAATCCACATAAAACGGTAGAAAGGGGCGTGCATTTGCTAAAAGAGTATTGTTGTAGGATCGAACGTGTTATAATAAATCTAAGCAACACAACTTATCACAATCATATGTTTCTTATAGTGCAGAATTGTATAGCAGATATAGATAGAACACTATTCTTTGCAATGGGAACATTTAACAACTAATAAGTTATCTAGGAGAAAATCCACTACCTTTCTCTTGAAAGGATTTGAGAGCTTGTTTATATTGAATATTTGATTACAACGTTTAGGAGAGCACACATTTTGATGCTAGAATAACAGAACACAACTTACTCTTTTTCTCTACACAGAACACGATAGTTATGTTCTTCTTCTCACTTTATTTTCTTGGAAATCGAGAAGAATGGAGGCATGAGGCTGCTATTTGAACATTACAATATCAAATCTTTGGAAAGGCTAAATTGAACTCCATCATCCTTTATATGAGTTGTTGTCATAAATAGCTCGGTCAATGACTGAACCAATTACAAGGATTCTGGTCCGGATTACATTGATTTAATCTATTACAATAAATCCTAATACCTTCCTAAGTAACTCAAATGAGTAACCTCCTATTTCACGTGTGTTTAAACCGATCGCTAATTTTCAGGGAGTTGTTCCCTTCACAACGAGATCTTGTCTTCGACTCTTAATGGAAGACGGTCGACAAAATAAACTCTTTGATATGGTATGATGAGCGTAGGAGTTAACATGAGAGAAGGTTTTACTTAATTCAGCATTTGAAGAACTTATTTCGTGAATCTGGGTTTAGCGGAACAGTTCTCTAGTTCTTGATTGAAGAACAATATGTCTTGTTCCCTTGATCTCATATTATAGTGTTTGAGTGAGACTTCACTTGTTCTTTATACATGAGGATAATACTTAAAATAACATGAGAGTACCATGTGTTTGTCATAATCAAAACTAAGAAAATGAGTATGGAAACTCTACAGAATGATGTTCCTTAAGTTCTTAATACTAACAATTTTGCATGTGAATTGCTTGAAGTGTGCATTAGTTACGGGATGTAGTTTACTGTACATGTACATAGTCAATACTATACATTATTTTATGGCATGATGTGCATCATTTATCAATATATTGTGCAAAGCACGACCCATATCTTAGTTGAGGCTGAAAATAATCTCTAGTCAGAATTTGTATTAGAGCACAGGTTGCTTAATCTTGCACAGATTTGATTCCTACTCTCTAGTCTGAATCATGGGAAACGAAAAAGACTCTTTCAATCTAGGTATCTCTTTGGCTAAGCCTCATATCTTAGCTGAGGGTGAACTAGAATGGTGGCCCACGATGATTAAGAACTATATCCAACAAACTGACTATCAATGTTAGAGAATCATTGAAAAAGGTGAAGAAACTCTCAAAGAAGAAACTAACACATACAAATGGGAACCAGTTGAGTATGCTACACTAGAGAAGAATACCAAGGCAAAGCAACTCATCCTCAATTCTCTCTCTCACAAAGTCATCGAGAAAATCATGTCTCTCTCCACTTCCAAGCTCATGTGGAAAGCTATCATAGATATGCACAGCGGTAGTGAAGACATGAAGAACAATCGTCGATTCAAGCTCCAAAGGGACTTCCATTCGTTTAAGATGAGAGAAAGCGAGTCTGTCTCAGATTATCATTCCAGATTCCAGATATTATGTGACAAAATATCCTCCGCATGACTCAAGGTAGAACCCTGGGAACTCACTCACTCTTTTATCCATGGTGTTAACTGTAAGTTTGACACAACTAAACGAATAATGGTAATGACGAAAGAAACGAAAGGTTTGCCTGTATCTGTACTTGCTGGTAAATTAAGAGTGCAGGAAGTCGAAGATCAAAAGGAGTCAATAGCATCAAGGAAACCCAAGTCGCTCTCAAGCTCACTCGTGTACTCAAAAGGTCAATGACAACGATGAATCTGAAAATGAAGAAAACCAGGAAGTAGCAATGATGACTAAGATATTCAAGAGGTTCTTCAAGAAGAAGTTTGGCATCACTACTAAGGACAAAGATGCAAAGGAAAACAAGCCATTCAGTCTCATGAACATCACGTGCTACAAATGTACAGGTAGAGGACATCTCTCTAGAGATTGTCCAAGTGAAAAGGTGGATCCAAATGAAGAAGAAGGTGGATCTGGAATACCTCCTAAAAAGGCCTTTTGTCACAGTATGGGGTGATTTTGATGATGAATTCGACATTGGTGAAGACCCTGAGAATTGATTTATAGTCGCTCAACCTATTCCAGAGCCAGCTCCTAAACCTGAAATTGAGGTAAGTATTCTTGAACCAGAACCCGTACTAGATATCTCCCCTCCACCCCCTCTTTCTATATCTGTGGATGTAGATCAAGCAAGTCAATCTGAGAACAAGCTTGATTTGAGTGATTCTACTTCCTCTAAGTCTGTTATGATACATCTGAGGATAAGCTCATTCAAGTGAGTCTTGAGATAGACAAACTTTCTTTGAGCGAGTCATCTAAGACTCTGCTTGTACGTACAAAGCCCTTACAATCAAAATACGAACAAGTAGGAGCACATCGAGTATTACCTCACATAGGTACACTTCATCCATTGACATGTCTGTGTAATGATGAATATTCAAAGCGAGTTCCTAGAACAGATGAAAGTTCTACCTTCAAGTTCTGGAATTGCTAGCTTAACGTTCCTACGAAGTCAATACTTTTATGGGGACACACTTCTTGATTTGATATTGCAAGAAAGGATGCAGAGTAGAAGGCAAATGGAATATCTAAAAGCTACTTTCATTCTTAATAAGTAAAGGAGTTTGCTAACTCCTTCAGTGCTAAATTGACAAAATCTAGCGTGTTTTGAAATCTAACTAACATCTCTTTCACTCTTATCATACATGAGATGTATATCATGTGGTAAATTATTAGCTTCTGGCATAGCGAGTCTTACTCAGTGATAAAGCTACTTCTATTTTCTCAAAGAGAGACTTAGATAGTTCAAGCGAGTCAATGAAGATTCAAGCGACTTTATTACTTAACTCGTTGAACTATAACATACTTCCAGATGAGCCAAAACTGTAATTCATCTATCTAAAGGTGCTTTACTTTGGTATCTTTATAAGCCTTTAGCCTCTTCGGTTTTCTTTCTTATCATATTAGAAGAACAAGAGATGCACTGTAAGTTCCCCTATACCTTGACTATGAATTATGCTTTTTAATTATACTTTGGGAAGTTTAGTTGGATTGTGTTGCTTGCTTGCTTGATTTTCATGCTTATCTTCACACAAGTCAATCTAGATAAGGTAGTATATTGTATGAAAGCTATTGATTATAGTCTTGACAAACTGTATGCTCTTCTTATGTGCCACAAATAGAGAATGGTGATTGTCTTCTTGCCTATTACATGCGTAAGAAATGATCCATTCCTACGATGTCCCTAGCCTAACATTAATTTAACGCTTCCTTAACCCCTAATTAACTCCACAAAGGAAGTATCATTTTTTGTGTAACCCCTGTTATGCACATATGCTTAATTACATTATATACTGAGTGTGAGTGTGTCATGTCCCATATTATGAAATGTGCATTTCCTGTTAATCTTTTACTTGCTTAAATGATACATTCGGTGCATATATACACTTTCTTTATACTCCTAAGCATGATCAAGCGCTTGTGTAAGATTCGCTTCAAGGCAGTATTAGTCGCTTTTGGGTTTGCTTAGCACTGAAGGTTTGCTTAATGAGGAAGGTATTCAATTGCGGATCTAAAAGTGAAGTCAAGACATGTAGCCATGTGATCTAGTATAATTAGATTCGTAAAGGATACGTGGCTTAATGATCCATTCTAAATGGATTCAGAAAAGCCACACTTAGACTTCACAGCGCGTCATTGTAGCTGCTAGCGCATCGTCTATGGTTGTTCCAGTGAGTCTCCTACAGAGACACTTGTCGTTCATTAATCAAAATCAGATAAAGCAAGTCTGCATGTAGCCGTTGCACGCCTCAGCAAATATAGCCGTTTGAATATAGCCGTTGCAGAGTAGTCGTTACAATGTAGCCAACTGATACGAATCATACAAGGTAAGAAAAGGGAGTCTATATAAACACCAGTATTCACTTCAAAATACTTTTACCGTGTTTATCATATTCTCTCTCTCTCTCTACTACTACTCAATCCCCTCTCGCTACACCATCTCTCGCACAAATTATCCCCTCAAAAGGCCAAAAGCAAACAAAATCTCTCTAAACCCTAAGCTCTTCATTCCTAAAATGGATAAAAAATCACCCCTAGCCGGTCTTACAAGGAAACATCTCCTTGAGGAATTCTCGAAAGTGAGTCAAGAGGATTTAGCGAGGATTGTGCAGCGCCGTAACTTGGCTTATAAGGTGTCTACAGAGTCTCCAGTGACTCCAAAGAAGGTTGTTACTCCTTCTCCCTCACTCCCTCTCTCACCGTCTCCAGAAAAAGAAGCTCCTCAAGATACAACAAATCTCGAGCTCAGTGAAAGTCAAGTTGCTACCGAAGGCAAAGAAATTATCCTCCTCACTTATCCAACTGAGACAGTTGCTCAGGTGCTCACTGATATGGAGAAGGTCTAACCAGAAACCTTCACGACTCCCACTAAAAAAGGTGATCAGTATCTTGTCTCCTCTTCCTCCAAACCCTCTCCCTCTCTCGCTGCCTCATTTCAAGATGAGGATGATGAGGCCTTTGCTCCAGCTCAACACAAGCTTTTTATGGAAGAAAAGAGTGAGTCCAAAGCAACAGGGAAGCGCAAATTAGAAGAAATTGAGGAAGAGCCAATATTATCTAAGGGAAGAGAGCGCATAATTACTCCTCCAGAGACAGAGAAGAAAGAGGTAAAGTAGAGAAGCAGAAAGAAGTCCAAGAAAGAACCCAAGGTAGTCTCTTCCCATTTCCCTCCGATTCCTCTAGGTATCACAAAGCGAGAGATACTACCTCCTCTGATCGTACCTCCACAGATTCTACAAGCTATAGAAGAATCGTCAGGCTCAGCTCGGTTTTGACATCTACTCAGATTACAAAATTTGGGACAAGTTGGAGACAAAGGTTAGTAAAGCGGATCAAGATCTGGTACGTCAGTTCTATTCTCGTTTCTCCAGCTCTTCTTCTACATCTGGCAAATCTACTACTCTCAGTTTTCAATTGATCAACAATGTTGAAGAAAGTTTCAAGGTAAATGATTTAGCGAAGGCAATCGGTCAAGATCCAGGTCCGGACGGATCGTTGGTGGGATTTGGGCGCTTGTACAAGAAAAACTATCCAAGTGGCTCAACCAAGATCAAGGAGACAGTCTTTGGAAAGAACGTGTCAGCGACACTGAAGACCGAGCATCTCTTAGAGTCAAAGCGCCTCCTTCACTACTTCATTGGGAAGAACATCACGCCTTGCAACACCAACATGGATCAGGTGACTATTTCCGATTGTCGTATCATGGCTTAATGCCTTAATGGAGAGCTGGTTAATACTGCTCAAATTATGTTCTCCCACATGGTCGCATCCAGAGGACACCATGGCAGCCCGCTTCCTTTCCCGCACATCATATCCAGAATGCTGAGGATAGAAGGAATGTATAAGTCAGTCTCTGAGACTAGCTTTAATGATGTCCTCACCATGGAAAAGGTCACCAAGCTTGTAGTGAAGCCTTTAAAGTCCATGTAGCCTTCCGCTAGCTCATCCAGAGCCCAGTCTCGAGAACCTGTTATACTCGATGCCAGCGAGTCTTTCTCCAGCATTGTATCTGTTATGCAGTCTAAGCATGCCACAGTCGAGAAGTGACTTGTTGAACTACAGACACAGATCCAGCTCCTCATTGGACGTCAAGAAGAACAGAGCGATATCATCCAGACCCTAGTCGCTCTTACCAGAAAGCGTGATGCTTAGGGTGTTATTGCTTGTGCCTTATTTTGCTTCTCTTTGTGTGTGTTTTTGCTTGTTTCAAGATTACTAGTACTCTAGGACCCCTCCCTCCCCCCCCCCCCCCCGCTCTAAAAGGTGTAAGGATATTGTTTTTGAATGATAATAGTATGCTTGTTTGTTTCTATAAACTTGCGCTATTCTACTTGGTTACTCCTTGCTCTTTTGTGCTAAATGCATTGATCTGATTGATTTTTTAGTTAAGCTTGTTTCCCTTTCCACTATCAGTTCACTTTGCATCAATTATATTGCATATTTGATGATGTGAAAAGGGGGAAGTAAAACAGGTAACTATATTCAACTAAGTGGAAAGAATTTAGACCATCTTGGTTTAAGGGGGGATAAAGGTATACTTGTTAAGTGCCTTTAGAAAGATTTTGAGCAGATTTGGTCAATCTGTCAAGTATCAGTTTAAGATTCATTTTATATCTTATAGCTTAACTGAGTACATTTTGAAATATATGTTCTTACACTATTTAATTGTTTGTCATCACCAAAAAGGGGGAAATTGTTAGTTTGAGCTTGCTCAGCTCAATTACTCATCTTGTTTTGATGATTATAAACACCACATTCAATCAATCTTGTGTTTTATAAGCATTACAAGAAGAGCTTAAGAAGCCAAGAGAGTCGCTTTGAGACAATGAACAAGCTTGAGACTAGCTTTGAGCCTTGCGAGATAGAGAGTATCTCTAAGGCAGTCTCAACCAAAACAGAAGAAAAGAAATCAATCCAAAAGTGAATTGAAGTGAAGTGAGTTGAAGGCGAAGGCGAAGGACTAGCGCAACCCATGGAGAGTCGTTGCGAGATAGTGAATCCTTTGCTTCAACAAACATGAAGTGAAGAAGTCCTAGGTGGAATCCATGCACCAGCGTGTAGGGTATTCAGGCGTAGCTAATGGGAATGTCGAGAAGCTAAGGATGGGTGAAAAATGTGTTTCTTACCATGGATAGCGAGGTATGAGGATTGCCAGGCTGGACGAATAAAAGGCTTGCGAGTGGTGTGCGATGGATTGCCAATGTGGAGGTGTTTGTTAAAAGTTTGTTACAAGTTTGTTGTTAAAGCAAAGCAGAAGTGTGTGGAATTTGTGGTGCTCCTTGGTGGAGCGACGCACGGATTGCCAACGTGGACCTTTGTTGCAATATGTAATAGAATTCCGTTCTTGGGGAATAAGTTTAGGAAGTTATATATATTGATGCGATAGGTATTTGTTAACGCACGAGCTTGAGAAACTCAGAGAGTGAGAAACAACCTAGTTAGCTTAGGAGAAGCTAGACAAAGAGAGAAACACAACAGGATCTGAAACCCTAGGAGTTAGTATAGTTGAGTGGTTAGGGAAGATCACAACATGACTAGAAAGCTGGGAGGTGAGTACGATTGAGTGTTTAGGGTGAAAAGCTAGTGATCTCAAAGGGAGCAAGTGAGTCAACAATATCTTGAGAGTAGCGAGCTTGTATTTGGGTTGAACAGTGATTAGAGAGCGATCGATAATCTTCATTTGATATTATCAATATGGTGTAGAGTTTCATCCCGCGCTTGAGTTAAGCCAAGGGTTCTCACCTTAGCAAATCTCTATGCATATTGAGCTGAACATTGAATCTAACAATCTAAAGTTCTTATTGTGGCAAAGTCATTAGTCATACATATAAAAACGCTTGCTACTCGCTTGTTGTGTTTACAAAGAGACTAAGACTCGCTTTGTGTGTTTTTCTATTTCTGCATTTTTCCAAACACTTGAGCTAGTCTATTGAGCTACTCTTCTATAAAGAGCTAGTCGATCTAAGCTACTCTATTAAGTATTCAACATCGATTCATTCTCATATATATACTCGCGTTGTTGAATACGATCCTTGTACAATGGTATAAAGGGACGTGCATTTGATGAAAGAGTATTGTTGTAGGATCGAACGGGTTATAATAAATCTAAGCAACACAACTTATCACAACCATGCTTCTTATAGTGCGGAATTGAATAGCAGCTATAGATAGAACATCATTCTTTGCAATGGGAACATTTAAAAACTAATAATTTATCTAGGAGAAAATCCACTACCTTTCTCTTGAAACGATATGAGAGCTTGTTTATATTAAATACTTGATTACAACGTTTAGGAGAACACACATTTTAATTCTAGAATAACAAAACACAACTTACTCTTTTTCTCTACACATAACACGAATGTTATGTTCTTCTTATCACTTTGTTTTCTTGGAAATCAATGAGAAGAATGGAGGTATGAGGCTGCTATTTCAACATTATGATATCAGAGCTTTGGAAATGCTAAATTGACCTCCATGATTCTCATCCTTTATTTGAACTATTGTCATAAATAGCTCAGTCAATGAATGAAACAATTACAAGGATTCTAGTTGGGATTACAGTGATTTAATCTATTATAATAAATCCTAAGACCTTCCTAAGTAACTCAAACGAGTAACATCCTATTTCATGTGTGTTTAAACCGATCGCTAATTTTCAGGGAGTTGTTCCCTTCACAACGAGATCCTGTCTTTGACTCTTGATGGAAGACGGTCGACAAAATAAACTCTTTTATATGATATGATGAGCGTAGAAGATAATATGAGAGATTGCTTTAATTCACTCAGCATTTGAAGAACTTGTTTCGTGAACCTGGGTGCGGAACAGTTCTCTAGTTCTTGATTGAAGAACAATATGTCTTGTTCTCTTGATCTTATATTATAGAATTTGAGTGAGACTTCACTTGTTCATATACCTGAGGATAATACTTAAAAAAATATGAGAGTACAAGGTGTTTGTCATAATCAAAATTAAGAAAAAGGATATGGAAATTCTACAGAACGATGTTCCTTAGGTCCCCAATACTAACAATTTTGCATGTAAATTGCTTGAAGTGTGCATTAGTTACGGGATGTAGTTTACTGTACATGTACATAGTCAATACTCTACATTATTTTTTTGGCATGTTGTGCATCATTTATCAATATATTGTGCATCAATCATTACGTTGTTGGTTTTAAATATTAGAATAACTAGAAGGTTGTGGCATGTGCAAAGCACGGCTAATAGTGAAGACTCAAATATGGATTATAATTTATCCTTATTTTATATTTTTATAGCGTATCATTAGTAACTCATTTATGTGATGTTATTATTATACTTTGTTGTTGACATGAGGACTCGAGTGTAGATGATAATTCGTTCTGATTATATTTTTTCTATAGTGTATCATCAATACATCTTCTATGTCATCTTATTATTATAATTTATTTTTATTTTTATTTTTTACTAATAAACTATTTTTTGTTATCTCTATATATTTTTAGTTTTTGTAATAAATGATCTAGATCTATGTACTCCCTAGTTTATAGAGTTGATTTATAATTGTAGAAACTAGAATTATATTATAACCATATATTTTCTATAAACAATAATAATACAATAAAAAATACTTAGTCTGATTTTAGTCGAGCTGCATTACGAACGGTCTAATAACCCTATCTAATTGAGCCCAAGAAAATGATTTCTATAAAGAATAATAGTACAATAAAAATTAATATATGAATATTAGTAGTTTGGTTTTAGTCGAGCTACATTTCGGAAAGTCCAATAACCCTTTCTAATTGAGCACAAGAAAATTATAATCATTTACTTTTATATATATAAGAGGGTTTATAATTAATGGTGCATTTAGTGTTTTTCTCATATGTTAAATGGTGTACTTAATGGTTATTAGGGGAGTCATTTAGTATTTTTTAACACCCCTAAAATTATAGTATATAGTAGTATAATGCTCGTGCTTCACACGGGCTGGTAGCTAGTATATTCACGTAGCATTTTGTAGTATATTTTTTTTTAAATAATTATATAAGGATTATTCACGTGTATAGTCATATATTTTATAATAGTTCATTGAGTTGGTTAATTTCATTACTTTGATTATGCATATTTCTATTTTTTATTTTTTTAGACTAAATAATAAATTAGGAGATGTAAAGTATTTTTCAATCCTCAATTTTTCTATCAGTAATGCTTGATCATTAAAAGTCTTTCATTTCTTGTTTGTACGACCTCCATCAATTTTTTATTACAAACACCAAAACAGAACAACTTTGCTTTATGTGGTATCAGATTTCGCAACATTGTAACAAAAAGGTTTTCACATCCACATCTGCCAATGCCGATCCTGCAGATAAGGCTTTCCTTGAGTACATCAACTGGGAAGCTACGCAACAACAACATAATGATACACACACAAAACCTAGACCTCAAGCCCACAGAAGACAGCTTTCGCAATGGAAAAAGCCTGCGTCAGGATGGATTAAAATTAACTTTGACGCCTCCATCTTGCCGCAGGGAAGAACTACTACAACATTTATTGCACGAGACTCCGCAGGTAAAATCTTATTTCTTAATAAAATACATATTCCATGTTCCTCAATCCTGCAGGGGGAGGCATATGCAGCAAAGACGCGGTATCCAGAGATTTGACCAATATCATTTTTGAAGGGGACAACCTCACGTTTATCAACGCTATCACAAATACATGGAACGTGCCATGGGAGATCCGTGCTATTGTTTCAGACATCAAGCAATTTCTCACAAGAATCTCGCGCTTCAAGATTTTTCATTTTCATAGAGAAGTTAATCGAGATGCAGACTGTCTTGCCTCGAATTTGATGGATACAGGAAGACATCCACGAGTTAAAAGCACAACTTCCTATCACTTGGACTGTCCGAAGAGGTGGTATCTTACCTGACTTCGGTGTCGGGACTACCGAAACCTGCCTGAGGGGTTTCCGTTGCGCTCTCAGTAAATTCTTTTCGGTCATCCTTAGTGATGACGTGGGATGGCCTCCACCTCCTTGAGGAATCCCATTGTTTGCCCTGTATCAAAAAAAAAGGAAAAAAAGAAATTAGCAAACAAAATAATAACGCATTGCATTATAAATTTACACGATACCTTAGATATAGATGCCATTAGATAGTCTCCCAAATGCCAATCATTGTTCTCCTATATACTTGATAATATGCAAAGGACTAACAACTTGTATGATAAATTTCAATAAAACAAAACAAAAACAAAGAGACTAAGACATCACTATATATAAAATACAATACAAAAATACAGTCAATACCAATCCAACAAAACAAAACGAATAAACAAAATCATTTAGAGGCAAAGAAAAATTTGAATGTAAGAGAGGAAGTTGAATTTGGAGGAGGGTGATAGATATAAATAGTAAGAGAAATAAGAGTGGTGTCTTCCTCTTCCTCGGATTTGTGGAATGGATTGGGATGAAGAATTAGAATCCCTTACAAAATGAGAGATGGAAGAGAGTGAATATGGAAATTACTTTTCCCTATGTAGCTTGACATTAATGCAAGGTGTATAATAGATGATATATTCATATGAAATTTAAGTCATGAAACGGTGAGAGTCCGACATTTCGCTAATGAAATTGATGTGTTGGTGTAACACTAATGCAATTGAAGTTAGATGGTAGGATTAGCAGTATGAGTAAGATTCCATCAGAAGTAAGAGAACTGTGGCTGAAATTGAATAATTATTGTTAGAGGCATTTATTTCTTAGGAAAACTCGATTTATATAGGTGATTAGAGGCAATTGTAATAAAAATAACCATATCTTTTGAAAGTAAATAAAATAACACCAACATTGTGATAATGTATAAAATATAACCTTTACATATTTGTATTCATAAAACAATTTAATCATAAGTAATAAATGATATAGTTTGATGTTTATATTACTATAAATAATTTAGACCATTTAATCAAGCAATCTTATATAATACCAATTCCATTGTAATTATGAGATAAAACTATGAATTTGAAACAAATTTAATATCTATATTGACAACATAATCGTTGAATTTAAGTAATAAATGAATTTAAGCAGGCGAAGGCACAATATCCTATCCATTACCTGAGCAATTGAATCGAACTCTTGAATTAACCACCTCATTTGTGCAGTGTCCACTGATAATATTTGAATTTTATCCATTGTAGAGGTATTTATAGATTGAATTAGTCATCCCAGGAGGAAGTCATTAAGTTCTATGATACCATAATAAATACAGAAGAAAGTCGTTTAGTTTTACAACGCTAGAATAAATGTGGTCTTGGTTATAGTCTTTTTATTATTTTTGATATTATTTTATTTTAAAGGTAGTCATTAAGTTGATTATTAGTCATCATTAATCGGATATTTATTGTTTTTTAGGACACCCAAATATATAATATACTAGGACATTCGAGCCCGTGCTACGCACATGTCATTGTTTTTTATCTTCGTATTTTTTGTTTGTTTCCTCTATTAATATTTTAATCTAGTTTTATTTGATCTATATTTGGAATAATCCACCAACCTTATCTAATTTAGGCCATGAAAATGATAATCATTTACTTTTCTATATATAAGAGTGTTTATATTAGTGACCTAAACACTAATAAATTGTCCCTTTTTTCATATTCTTAGTGGTGTAATTATTCTCGTTGTGTAAATTGATTTGAGACAAATGTCACTTATTTTGATATTTTATAAATTTTTATGTCGTTGTACTGCATGATATTAGATACCGCATCATATTTGTCTACTAATTCTCATTGTTTTTCTTGAATAAAACTTACGAACATTCCAGCAACCCTATCTAATTTAGGCCAATAAAATGATAATCATTTACTTTTTATATGTATAATTTTTTTTATATTATTCAGTCAACGTAATAATTTTTTCTCTCCATATTGTTAGTGGTGTAGTTAATCTTGTTGTGTAAATTGATTTGAAACAAAGGTCACTTATTTCGGTCACTTTTTATTTTGATATCTTTGTAGTTCATGATATTAGATACTATAATATATTTGTCTACTGAATCTAATTCTTTTCCTCAAATAAAACTTATGAATCGTTTATTTGAATCTACAATATTACGTTGTACCATACCGGTTGGTAAGAAAAAACATAGAAAAAAAACTACACAATAAAATAAAGGAAACAAACAAAAAAATACGAAAAAAGAAACAAAGGAAGATCCTAGTAAAAAGGCAAAGGGGTTTGTATTTTGGTGTACCGTGTTCCCTATGCAACGTGAGCACGACCAAGGTAGAGCAATTGAGTAAGTGCCTTGTCCATTTGTGGTTGTGGAGCTCCAGTGCGGTTCATTGTTTCAGACTTGTTCCTTGTTGATGTGTTGTAGAGGAAGGAATTGAGGTGGGTACGATCTTGAGTGGTGTGTTTTTAGGGACATATATACACATCCATGGTTAGTATTGTGAAAGTTGAATAGTTTCTGAAACCCCATGGTTGAGATTTTTAATGGTGATTTCCCAAAAGCCATAGTTGAGAACTTTAATGGTTATTTAGGACATATGGCGTTTAAGTTGACTGAGGATCTCAATGGTTCAATTTATGTAATGTTTTTTAATCGGGTTTCTTTATACCTTAATTGTGATTTATGGTGTAGGATGTTTAAGTTGATTGTGGATTGGAATAATGAAACACATTAAGAAGAATAAGGTTCTTCAATGGGGACGGAAGGGAACAATAGAATTTATAAATCTTAAATAACATTTGATGACAAATGTAATTTCATATTTATTGATTTGAAATCCCCATAATTTTTATACATATATTAAGATAAGATAAGATTAAGATTAAGATTTATATTCTTTTACTTTGAGGTCTTACTTATTAGTGTTTTTTAGAATTATTACTAGTCATTAATTGGGTTATTATGAAAGGACAATTGAAAGTTTAAGCTCAAAGTTTGTAAAATATAGCATCAATAATATATTAGAGAGAAATTCTGGATCAGAGAATTTATTCCAACAACTTGAAGGATATTTGAAATTTAAATATTATCTCACAAAGTTGAAAGATATAAAAACATAAATCAAACTTTGGCATATAGTATTCTTGTTTGGCTAGCTATGTCATCATCAAGTCCTGCAACCCTCGAACATCACATATTAACCCAACTATTTGCAACCAACTTATAAATAGATATTGGATAATAGAAAATAGCATAGATTTGTGGTCTATACCAGATCTCACCATCATTACTAATGTGATTTTTGAAATCATATGCACTACTTAAAAGTCTGCAATGTTCTTTGGCTAGTGAAAATCCCATAATTAAAAGGAAATTCTTCTATACATCAAGGATGTTTGCATAATAGAGGTCTAATCGAGGCCAATATGAAACATAATACTTAAATCATAATAAGGATAAGAAACACAAATAAGAATTACTCAACCAAAAGGGGAATTAAGAAACGTTGATTTCTTTCTTACCTGATATAGATTCTCAGATAATAATGGAAGGAAATAAATCTACGGTAAGTTTTTGATCAAAGAAGATGAAAGTAGAGGGGGTGGTGAAAGCCGATGGAGAGGTGAATTTGGCTTTTCGAGAGGCTGAGAAAGCAAAAGACGTGTCATAGCCGATGAGTTCTGAGGTCGTACACTCACAGTGAGGATTGGACGAAGGAAGGAGCTTATTAATCTAAAGGGTATTTAAAGGATGAGAGGCAAGCGAAAGGTTCCCTGTTGTAACCGTGACTTTACTTATAGTGGTATCTTGATGAGGGAGGCAATAAGGTTGCTCAATTAATTACTAAGTTGGAAGGTCATAACTCATAACTCATAAGTTACGATATGTGAAGCATAAATTTGGATTGGGATAAATAAAAGCTATATTATTGTTATTAAAATTAGAGAAATAAGAATGAGTTTGAGGGCAAACTTCTCAAATCGATTTAGATCTAAGAAGAAAATCGAGTTTCTGATGTAGAGGATCCCGTATGTGGGCAACTACAGAGCATACTTCCCAAATCGATTTAGATCTAAGAGGAAAATCGAGTTTCTGATGTAGAGGATCCCGTATGTGGGCAAATACAAAGCATACTTCTCAAGAGAGAGGAAGAGAGATGAAGAGAGAGGAAGAGAGAAAGATATTCTTGCACAATGGAAAATGTCTTTATTTATATGCTAAGGAGGAGGGATTGGGCTATTGGGCTAACCAAATTGGACCGAGTAATAGGAATTCTAGAGGAGGGTGTAAATTAAAAATGGGTGAAAATGGGTCTTCAATGGAGGAGTAATGAAAATACAAATTTACATTTAAGATTTCAAAGTCCCCCTAATCTTTATATGTATTAAGATAAGGACCTTAGACATTGTTTATTTTTTCGTAATTATAGTATTAATAGTGCTTCGCACGTGCCTTATATATGTCAATATTTCAGCTTATGTGATGAGTTTAATTTATGTTTCACGTATGTGTAACTCTAGTTTATTTCATACAATGTTAAATAGGTCTAATATTAATACTATAAATATATTCATTTAGGTCTAATTCTAATTAATTTTATACAATATTAAATAGGTATAATTATAATATTATAATCATCTATTTATTTTATACATGAACATCTATTTATATTATAATATACTCTCATATCAGATGATTAAGTGATATATATATCTTGTATGATATAGCTGCGAATAATTAGACGTTCCAAATATTTGAGACTCAAATATTTTGATGATTGAATTATCCATTAGGCCTATTCTTTTTGTTGGGTATAGGTGGATAACACAAATAAGAATCTATTGATTTTGATTATTAGTTTTTTTTAGATTGAGTATTCGATGTGGGCCTTTTACATAATTAGGGTATAATTAATGTGTATTAGGATCGCATTTAGTGTTTTTTGTATCCCCTAAGATTATAGTATATTAGATTAGACTAGAATAATGTTGCCTGTGCTTTCGCACGTGCCTTATATATGTCAATATTTTAGCTTATGTGATGAGTTTAATTTATGCTTCACATAAGTGTAATTCTAGTTTATTTCATACAATGTTAAATAGGTCTAATATTAACACTATAAATATATTCATGTAGGTCTAATTCTAATTTATTTTATACAATTTTAAATATTTCTAATTATAATATTATAATCATCTATTTATTATATACATGAGCATCTATTTATATTATATAATATACTCTCATATCAGATGATTAAGTGATATATATATTTCGTATGATATAGCTACGAATAATTAGACGTTCAAAATCTTTGACACTCAAATATTTAGATGATTGAATTATCCATTGGGCATATTCTTTTTGTTGTGCTTAGGTGGATGACAAAAATAAGAATCTACTGATTTTGATTTTGATTATTACTTTTTTTAGATTGAGTATTAGATGTGGGCCTTTTACATAATTAGGGTATAATTAATGTGTATTAGGATCACGTTTAGTGTTTTTGCATCCTCTAAGATTATAGTATATTAGGTTAGATTAAGATTAAGATTAAGATAAGATTAAGATATTTGCAAAAATCAATAGGAATAAAGGGACATTTATTGTTTCTTAAAACCCACATTTAGTGATTTGAAGTACCCCTAATCTTTATATATATTAAGATTAAGAATTAAGATTAAGATAAGATAAGATTAAGATATTTGCAAAATTCAATAGGAATAAAGGGGTATTTATTGTTTTTTAAATCCCACATTTAGTGATTTGAAGTACCCCTAATCTTTATATATACTAGGACCTTCGGGCATGTGCGTAGCACGGGCCATTGTTTATTTTTACGTAGTTTTTTTCTATGTTTTTTTTTTATCTTTTCTTTTTTGTGCCCTAGTGGTTTTATTGTATTTTTTCTATAAAGAATAATAATACATTAAAATACTATATGAATATTATTATGCTGGTTTTATTGTAGATACGTTTTGAATTTTTCAACAACCCTATCTAATTGACCTAATTAAAATGTTATCTGTACAGAGCAATAATACACTTTAAAATACTCTATTAACATTTTAATCTAGTTTTATTTGATCTATATTTCGAATAATCCACCAACCTTATCTAATTTAGGCCATGAAAATGATAATCATTTACTTTTTCTATATATAATATAAGAGTATTTATATTAGTGACCTAACACTAATAATTGTCCCTTTTTCATATTCTTAGTGGTGTAATTGTTCTCGATGTGTAAATTGATTTGAGATAAAGGTCACTTATTTTGGTATTTTATAAATTTTTATGTCGTTGTACTTCATGATATTAGATACCGTAATATATTGTCTACTAATTCTCATTGTTTTCCTTGAATAAAACTTACGAACATACCAGTAACCCTATCTAATTTAGGCCAATAAAATGATAATCATTTAACTTTTATATTTATAATTGTGTTTATATTAGTCAGTCAACATAATAATTTTTCTCTCTTCATATTGTTAGTGGTGTAGTTAATCTTGTTGTGTAAATTGATTTGAAACAAACGTCACTTATTTCGGTCATCTTTTTATTTTGATATATTTGTAGTTCATGATATTAGATATCGTGATATATTTGTCTACTCAATCTAATTGTTTTTCTCAAATAAAACTTAGGAATCCGTTTATTCGAATCTACAATTTTACGTTGTACCATGCTAGTTGGTAAGAAAAAACATAGAAAAAAACTACACAATAAAATAAAGGAAACAAACAAAAAATACAAAAAATGGGATATCCTAGTAAAAAGGCAAAGGGATTTGTATTTTGGTGTACTGTGTTCCCTAGTTCACCGTAAGCATGACCAAGGTAGAGCAATTGAGTCAATGCCCTGTCCATTGGTGGTTGTGGAGCTCCAGCGCGATTCATTGTTTCAGACTTGTTCCTTGTTGATGCGTTGTAGTGGAAGGAACTGAGGTGAGTATGATCTTGTGTGGTGTGTTTGTAGGGATGTATATACACATCAGTGGTTTAGTATTGTGGAAGTTGAATAGTTTCTGAAACCCTATGGTTGAGATTTTTAATGGTGATTTCCCAAAAGCCATAGTTGAGACCTTTAATGGTTCTTTAGGGCATATGGCGTTTAAGTTGGATGGGGATCTCAATGGTTCAATTTCTGTAATGTTTTTTAATTGATTTTCTTTATACTTTAATTATGATTTATGGTGTAGGACGTTTAAGTTGATTGTGGATTGGAATGGTCAGGTTACAATGAAACACATTAAGAAGAATAGAGTTCTTCAATGGCGGCGAAAGGAAAAAATATAATTTAAAAATCTTAAATAACATTTGATGACAAATGTAATTTCATATTTATTAATTTGGAATCCCCCTAAATTTTATATATATATTAAGATAAGATAAGATAAGAGTAAAATTAAGATTTATATTCTTTTACTTTGAGGTCTCACTTATTAGTGTTCTTTAGATTGAGTATTAGTCATTAAATTGGGTTATTGTGAAAAGGACAATTGAAAGTTTAAGCTCAAAGTTTGTAAAATATAGCATCAACAATATGTTAGAGAGAAATTCTTGATCACGGAATTTTATTCTAACAACTTGAAATATATTTAAAATTATTATCTCACAAAGTTGAAAGATATAAAAACAGAAATCAAACTTTGGCATATAGTGTTCTTGTTTGCCAAGCTACTTCATCATTAAGTCCTGCAACCCTCAAACATCACATATTAACCCAACTATTTGCAATCAACTTATAAATAGATATTTTATAATAGAAAATAGCATAGATTTTTTATCTATACCAGATCTCACCATCATTACTAATGTGAATTTTGAAATTCATATGCACTACTACAAAGTCTGCAATGTTCGTTGGCTAGTGAAAATCCCACAATTAAAAGGAAATTCTTCTATACATCAAGTGTATCTGGAGTGGTTGGATGTGTGCATAATAGAGGTCTAATCGAGGTCAATATGAAACAGAATACTTAAATCATAATAAGGATAAGAAACACAAATAAGAATTACTCAACCAAAAGGGGAATTAAGAAACGTTGATTTCTTTCTTACTTGATATAGATTCTTACATAATAACGGAAGGAAATTAATCTACGATAACTTTTTGATCGAAGAAGATGAAAGTAGAGGGGGTGGTGAAAGCCGATGGAGAGATGAATTTGGCTTTTCGAGAGGCCGAGAATGCGAAAGAAGTCTCAAAGTGAGATCTGAGGTCGTACACTTATAGTGAGGATTGGACGAAGGAATAAGCTTATTAATCTAAAGGGTATTTAAAGGATGAGAGGCAAGCGAAAGGTTCAAGCTCCCGTTGTAACCGTGACTTTCCTTACAGGGGTATCTTGATGATGGAGGCAATAAGGTTGCTCAATCAAGTAATAAGTTGGAAGGTCATAAGTCATAACTCATAACTTATGATATGTGAAGCATAAACTTGGATGGGGATAAATAAAGACTATACTACTATTATTAAAATTAGAGAAATAAGAATTAGTTAATTTTATAGTAATTTATTGCTTGAAAAACACAACATTATTGAGATAAAGGGGTATTTGAAAAATTCAATACGAATAAGGGGGTATTTATTGTTTCTTAAACCCCACATTTAGTGATTTGAAGTCCCCCTAATCTTTATATATACTAGAGTCGGGGGCCCGTGTTTCGCACGAGCATGATTGTTATCTATTGTTTTGTCCTATATGTTCTTTACAATGACTGTTAATATTGTTTTGATCATTTCCTAATATATATATTTTGTTGTTTTTTATGCCATTTTGTGTAATCTACCAACTTTATTCATTACGTTCATGTAAAGACATTTTTCACGTTTTTTTACCACATGCTACTTCGATTCCGTAATATATTTGTTTACTAATTATCATTTTTTCCGGTGAATCAAATTATTTACATTCTATCCATCCTCTCCAATTTTCTCCAACAAGTTGTTTACATATTTATATTTTAAATTTTTTTTTCTATTAATTTTTTTCCTCGTTTTCCTTTTTTCCTATGTCTTTTTTTAATTTTTTTATTCGTGGTGTAGTTGTTTTTTGTATTCTTTTCTTTCTTGAAAATACTTCTGTATTTAAAAACCAAATGAATACTTCTATTCTTGTTTTGGTCTATTTACAATTTGACTTTTTCTACAACCCTTTCAAATTGACCTAATCGACATCATTTGTCTAGAGAATAATAAAACCATTTAAAAACCAAATAAATACTTCTTTTCTTGTTTCAACGTAACTGTAATTTAAAATCAAGATCTGAAATGAATTAGAGTTTTGATAGATCAAATATTAAATTAAGAAACTTATACTAATAAAGGTGAAAAAACAGTGATATAATGTTTCACCTTTAATTTGAGGTTTCTTTTTTTGTCTTTGGTTTGACTCAAATTCAAACTTAAAAAAGTATCTCTACTTTGAATGAGATGAAAACCCGAAATTGGAGTAACTGTTTTTCCAAATCACCATTGATTGCTTTGTTGTTAAATCAAGAGGCTAAGTTTCATCCATTTACTTTAGTCAAATATGTTAATAAAATTTATTTTTAAATGCCTAGTTCTTTTGACCATGCTTCACATCCATGAATACACTAATATTATTCTTGTGTTTTATTTTAGGTAAATCCATCAAGACTTGGTACTGATTTGGATTAATTGCAACCCCACACATGTGAGGACCAATCAAGACGTATTTACATAATTAGCCGTTGAACTCAAGCAAAATGAATACGAAAGATTTTGTACTATATTGTGTTTCAGCATACAACAAAGTCCTGTTTATTTGTTTCACTCTTTTTCCTTCTCAGGGTACCTTATTTCCTCCTTTAAAATAGTAGAGAGTATCTACACACTTGTGTATGCAAATATACTAAACATGTTCAATATATAGATTTCTTGAATTAGGGTTTGTGTTATGCGTGTTTTTTCATGTAATGTAATGGTTCTTTTGCATTGTATTTTTTCCGCTCCTTTTTAATATAATGAATACTTGCCACTTCATTTCAGTTAACATGTAATATATGACATTCGTGATCGCGCTATGCACGACCCTTTTTCAATTGAAGTACCCTTTTTAGCGTTTCATATTACCGAGATACTATTTTCCCTATCGTTTACGACTGTCCATTTTTTAAAAAAAGGGGGTATGGTTGTACCGTTATTTTGTAGGAGATTCACTTTTAATTTAATTGTTCTTTTGGGTTACCATTGAACCTTTGGTGTGTGTGTTTTGTAGTCCATCCATTATTTCTAAAGAATGAAATACAATAAGTAAATAATTAGCTTGTTAGTAAGACTCTGTTATTTTATTTCAGTGAAATTTCATACAGATTTTTTAATAAAATTACACGTTTTTACTTCAATTAAGTATCGTGTACATCCACCCTTTTTCCTTGTAAATTTAATAATTGTATATTAATTTTAGATTCTCTTGTGTTATCTTTGTTTCTTATTTGGATTATATTATGTATCATTGCTGTTCTTTGCTCCTTTTTACCAATTCGTAAGGCTTAGAGAGGAATCACAATTAACAACACAATTTAGAAGAATTACCTAAATTCAGAGACAAAAAATGAAGTCAGGCCAATTAACAACACAATTTAGAACAATTACCTGAATTCAGATGCGCAATTCGTTAAACTGAGATAGGAATCAAAATGAACAACATTCAAATAGGGAGGACGAAAGCTAACGGAGGAAAGGACGAAGACAGACCTGAATTCAGAGACGAAGAACACAAACATGGATGAACTAGACTGCCCAACTCGAATACATCATAGGTTCATAAAAAATGGATGTGCAATTCGTTAAACTGGGAGAGAAATCAAAATGAACAACATTCAAATAGGGAGGATGAAAGATAACGGGGAAAAGAACGAAGACAAACCTGAATTCAGAGACGAAGAACACAAACAGGCCGAATGAAGGGGATGCGCAATGCGAATACCACACATCGTCAAGCAAATATATAGGCGACTCATAGGATTGAGGAAGAGGAGGATAAGAGAGGATCAAAGGGAATTAATGGAAATGAAGATAAAGAAGACGAAACCGCAAGTCAAAGGGCGAAACCGGTCGCATTGAATGGAAAGGAGGAGGAAGGAATTGAAGGAAAAATAAAAAGGCCAAAGTGCGTTTACTTTTTGAGAGTCCCCCTAATCTTTTATTATATTAAGATTAAGACTAGAATCATGTTGCTCGTGCTTCGCACGAGTCTTATATATGTCAATATTTTAGCTTATGTGATGAGTTTAATTTATGTTTCATATAGGTGTAATTCTAGTTTATTTCATACAATGTTAAATAGGTCTAATATTAATACTATAAATATATTCATGTAGATCTAATTCTAATTTATTTTATACAATCTTAAATAGATCTAATTATAATATTATAATCATCTATTTATTGTATACACAAACATCTATTTATATTATATAATATACTCTCATATCAGATGATTAAGTGATATATATCTTGTATGATTTCGTTGCGAATAATTAGACTTCCAAATATTTGAGACTCATATTTCTATGATTGAATTATCCATTGGGCCTATTCTTTTTGTTGGGCTTAGGTGGATGACACAAATAAGAATCTATAGATTTTGATCTTGATTATTAGTTTTTTTTAAATTGAGTATTAGATGTGGGTCTTTTACATAATTAGGGTATAATTAATGTGTATTAGGATAATATTTAGTGTTTTTTGCATCTCACATTTAGTGTTTTTTGCATCCCCTAAGATTATAGTATATACTAGGACCTTCGGGTCCGTGCTACGCATGGGCCATTGCTTCTTTTTTCGTATTT
>NW_027366572.1:0-69849 GCF_046119375.1 Phyllobates terribilis | reverse complement strand
TTCACCCCTGGGGAGTGTAATGCTTTACTTTTTTTTCTATACGGTAAAGAATAGCACCAGAATGGGGGATATATACAGTACAGACCAAAAGTTTGGACACACCTTCTCATTTAAAGATTTTTCTGTATTTTCATGACTTTAAAAATTGTATATTCACACTGAAGGCATCAAAACTATGAATTAATACATATGGAATTATATACTTAACAAAAAAGTGTGAAACAACTAAAAATATGTCTTGTATTCTAGGTTCTTCAAAGTAGCTACCTTTTGCTTTGATGACTACCTCTTGAAGCTCATCAACAGAATGCCAAGAGTGTGTAAAGTAGTCACCGGAAATGGTTTTCACTTCACAGGTGTGCCCTGTCAGGTTTAATAAGTGGGATTTCTTTCCTTATAAATGGGGTTGGGACCATCAGTTGTGTTGTGCAGAAGTCAGGTGGATACACAGCTGTTAGAATTTGTATTATGGCAAGAAAAAAGCAGCTAACAGTCTATTCAGTAGGACTAAGTAAAGAAAATCACGTGGCCATCATTACTTTAAGAAATGAAAGTCAGTCAGTCCGAAAAATTGGGCAAACTTTGAAAGTGTCCCCAAGTGCAGTTGCAAAATCCATCAAGCGCTACAAAGAGACTGGCTCACATGAGGACCGCCCCAGGAAAGGAAGACCAAGAGTCACCTCTGCTTCTGAGGATAAGTTTATCCGAGTCACCAGCCTCAGAAATCGCAGGTTAACAGCAGCTCAAATTAGAGACCAGGTCAATGCCACACAGAGTTCTAGCAGCAGACCAATCTCTACAACAACTGTTAAGAGGAGACTTTGTGCAGCAGGCCTTCATGGTAAAATAGCTCCTAGGAAACCACGGCTAAGGACAGACAACAAGCAGAAGAGACTTGTTTGGGCTAAAGAACACAAGGAATGGACATGAGACCAGTGGAAATCTGTGTTTTGGTCTGATGAGTCCAAATTTGAGATATTTGCTTCCAACCACCGTGTCTTTGTGCGACGCAGAAAAGGTGAACGGATGGACTCTACATGCCTGGTTCCCACTGTGAAGCATGGAGGAGGAGGTGTGATGGTGTGGGGGTGCTTTGCTGGTGACACTATTGGGGATTTATTCAAAATTGAAGGCATACTGAACCAGCATGGCTACCACAGCATCTTGCAGCGACATGCTATTCCATCTGGTTTGCGTTTAGTTGGACCATCATTTATTTTGGAACAGGACAATGACCCCAAACACACCTCCAGGCTGTGTAAGGGCTATTTGACCAAGCAGGAGAGTGATGGGGTGCTACTCCAGATGACCTGGCCTCCATAGTCACCAGACCTGAACCCAATCGAGATGGTTTGGGGTGAGCTGGACCGCAGAGTGAAGGCAAAAGGGCCAACAAGTGCTAAGCATCTCTGGGAACTCCTTCAAGATTGTTGGAAGACTATTTCCAGTGACTACCTCGTGAAGCTCATCAAGAGAATGCCAAGAGTGTGCAAAGCAGTCATCAAAGCAAAAGGTGGCTACTTTGAAGAATATAAGACATATTTTCAGTTGGTTCACACTTTTTTGTTAAGTATATAATTCCACATGTGTTAATTCATAGTTTTGATGCCTTCAGTGTGAATGTACAACTTTCATAGTCATGAAAATACAGAAAAATCTTTAAATGAGAAGGTGTGTCCAAACTTTTGGTCTGTACTGTATATACCAGTATGGGGCTCTAAGATAAGGGACCATAATGAGGGACATATATATACTGTATATATACACACGCTGCTCAAAAAAATAAAGGGAACACTTAAACAACAGAATATAACTCCAAGAAAATCAAACTTCTGTGAAATCAAACTGTCCACTTAGGAAGCAACACTGATTGACAATCAATTTCACATGCTGTTGTGCAAATGGAAATTATTGGCAATTATCGTCTATTTCATCTATTAAGACACCCTCAATAAAGGAGTGGTTCTGCAGGTGGGAACCACAGACCACATCTCAATACCAATGCTTTCTGGCTGATATTTTGGTCACTTTTGAATGTTGGTTGTGCTTTCACACTTATGGTAGCGTGAGACGGACTCTACAACCCACAGAAGTTGCCAAGGTAGTGCAGCTCATCCAGGATAGCACATCAATGCGAGCTGTGGCAAGAAGGTTTCCTGTGTCTGTCAGCGTAGAATCCAGAAGCTGGAGGTGCTACCAGGAGACAGGCCAGTACACCAGGAGACGTGGAGGGGGCCGTAGGAGGGCAACAACCCAGCAGCAGGACCACTAACTCCACCTTTGTGCAAGGAGGAATAGGAGGAACACTGCCAGAGCCCTGCAAAATGACCTCCAGCAGGCCACAAATGTTTATGTGTCTGCACAAACGGTTAGAAACCAACTCCATGAGGGTGGTATGAGGGCCCGACGTCCACAGATGGGGGTTGTGCTCACAGCCCAACACCGTGCAGGATGCTTGGCTTTTGCCACAGAACACCAGGATTGTCAAAGTCGCCATTGACGCCCTGTGCTCTTCACAGATGAACGCAGGGTCACACTGAGCACATGTGACAGACGTGACAGAGTCTGGAGACGCCGTGGAGATCAATCTGCTGCCTGCAACATCCTTCAGCATGACCGGTTTGACAGTGGGTCAGTAATTGTGTGGGGTGGCATTTCTTTGGAGGGCTGCACAGCCCTCTATGTGCTCGCCAGAGGTAGCCTGACTGCCAAAAGATACTGAGATGAGATCCTCAGACCCCTTGTGAGACCATATGCTCATGCGGTTGGCCCTGGGTTCCTCCTAATGCAGGACAATGCCAGACCTCATGTGGCTGGAGTGTGTCAGCAGTTCCTGCAAGATGAAGGGGTTGAAGCTATGGACTGGCCCGCCCATTCCCCAGACCTGAATCCAATTGAGCACATCTGGGACATCATGTCTCGCTCCATCCACCAACATCACGTTGCACCACAGACTGTCCAGGAGATGGAGAATGCTTTAATCCAGGTCTGGGAGGAGATCCCACAAGAGACCATCCGCAACCTCATCAGGAGCATGCCCAGGCATTGATGTAATGTCCTGAAAACAAGTCAAAATGAGGCTCAGTATTGTGTATAACCTCCCTACAAAGTTGGATCAGCCTGTAGTGTGTTTTTCCACTTTAATTTTGGGGGTGACTCCAAATCCAGTTCTCCATTGGTTAATAAATTTGATTTCCATTGATGATTTTTGTGTGATTTTGTTGTCAGCACATTCAACTTTGTACAGAACAAAGTATTCAATGAGAATATTTCATTCATTCAGATCTAGGATTTGTTATTCGAGTGTTCCCTTTATTTTTTTGAGCAGTATATATATATATATATATATATATATATATATATATGACTTCCATCCTGGTATATATTTTTCTGGGGGGGGGGGGGGTGGTCCAAATCTTGCACCAGGCCCATCAGACTTTACTTACTCCTCTGATCAGAATGTATGGGCTCCTGTCTAGGATATGTTAGTGAGCAGAGATGAGTGAATGTTTCAATGTTCAGATTACGATCGTCGAATTTGCAAAATTCGCTGGACATTGACAAACGTCATAGGATTCAATGGGTGACAACAAGAAACGCATACACAACACCTTCAAACTGGTCCAAAAGCTGCCAAAACACATCAAATTAGGGGCAGACTCCAGGAAAGTGCAATCAATTGACCCAGAGTACAAGTACTATAATTATTATTATTACAGCGACATTTATTCCGTGGCGCTTTACATGTGAAAAGGAGTCACTGACTGGTACAAGAGGAGAAAGGACCCTGCCCGTGAGGGCGCACAAACAATCTACAAGAGATGGGTGAGGATACAGTAGGTCAGGGCACAGCTAGTCGTGCAGCGGTATGCTACCACAGATTGTACGCTTTTCAGAAGAAGTGGGTCTTCAGCTTCTTTTTCAAGGTTTCCACAGTAGGCGAGAGTCTGATGTGTTGCGGTACAGAGTTACACAGTAGGGGAGATGCACATGGGTCAAATCTTGTATGCGATTGTGACAAGAAGAGATAAGAGGGAAGTAGAGAAGATCTTGGAAGGATGGGAGGTTGCATGTAGGTAAGTGCAGGGAGACTAGGTCACACATGTATGGAGGAGACAGGTTTTCAATAGCTTGGTATCCAAACTTAGGCTTTTCAACTGGAGTCTCTGGGCAACAGGGAGCCAGCGCAGGGATTGACAGAGAGAGGGGAGAAGCCAGGGAAGAGCGGGATGACAGGTGGATTAGCCGGCCAGCACAGTTTAGGATAGATTGGAGGGGTGCAGGGTGCAAGAGTGGTAGAAGGGAGGCCACAGAGTAGGAGTTTGCAGTAATCGAGGCGGGAGAGGATGAGGACATGCACTGGTGTTTTTGTAGATTCATGGTTGAGGAATGTGTGGATACCGGAGATATTTTGGAGTTGTAGTCGGCAGCAAGTGGAAAGGACTTGGATCTGACGTTTGAAGGACAGATCAGATTGGGCAGCCATTAACTTTGATTGATAGGTCAGTTGAGGGGGTGAATGAGATCTTGGAAAGATGATGAATTTGGTTTTATCCATGTAAAGTTTTATAAATCTAGCAGCGAAGAAAGCTGAAATAGTGGACTCACATTGTGGGATTCTGGTTAGTACGGAGGTGATATCAGGTCCAGAGAGGTAGATCTGTGTGTCATCAACATAGAGGTGATACTGAAAGCCTTGAGACTGTAGGAGCTGTCCCAGGCCGAAGGCGTAGATGCAGAAGAGCAGGGGTCCTAGAACTGAGTCTTGGGGGACACCGACACATAGGGGGCGTGATGAGGAGGTGTTGTGTTAGTGGGAGACACTGAATGTCCAGTCGGTTAGGTATGAAGAGATCCAAGCTAGGACCAAGTCGGTGTTGCAGAGACAGCGGTACCCTTTGTAGATGAGGGCCAGAAAGAACATGTGCTCCAGTGGATGACAAGCGTGGCATCAAGTGGCCTCTGCTCCGCTTCCTCCACCTTAACTTCACACACAGTGCAGTTCTCAGCGGTGGTACCCCAATTACTCTTGTTTTCCCCCGCGTCACAACTCTCCAACTGCCCAACTGACTTTGGGAACCTACAAATGGGCGAGTCTGCAGAGCTGTTCACACATTCTATTCCGGGAATCAGAGGTGTGATACAAAGCTTCACAGACTCAAGAGAGGGGGAAAGCATGTGTAACAATGGCCAAAATTTTTTTCAGTTGATCCGGGCCCCGACGAAGTAGGGTCCGAAAAGAATCCAAACCCTCGTCATCAGAAGTTAACCCCTGGGGTGGGCATGGATGGGTTGGAGAACGAAAAAAATACACACCAGAACATGGAGAACTAAACTAATATACAACAGGGGTTGGAAAACTAAACTGCTAAACAGCTAGGGTTGGAGAACTAAACTACTAAACACCAGGGGATGGAGAACTAAACCACTAGACACCAGAAGATGGAGACCCAAGCTAATAGACAACAGGGGTTGGAGAACTAAACTACGAAACAGCTAAAGTTGGAGAATGAAGCAAATGCACACCAGAACATGGAGAACTAAACTAATAGACAACAGGGATTGTAAAACTAAACTACTAAAGAGCTAGGTTTGGAGAACTAAACTACTACACACCAGGGGATGGAGAACTGGACCAGTAGACATCAAGGTGTCACTAGACAGCAAGTGTCTGAATCCTCAAGGCTTGTGGGACAAACGTCTATATCTAACACTGAACCTGAAACAAGGGAAGGACGTGTGTAATAACGGTGCAAACCTGGTGGCGGCGCTACGCCGGTTCAACCTCACACACCGGGGCAACCTCACACATGTGCCTTGCATGTCTTGCATCCTCTACCTGATGGTACAGCAATTCCTCCGCCATTATCCCGGCCTGGATGCGCTGCTACAGAAACCTGTGTGTGCTCATTTAAAACTCTAAAAATAGTAGGATCTTTAGTATAAAAACCAGACTTCCCAATGTAACCTCTTAATCCTCGCAAGCTTCAACGCAATGTACACAAGGCAGACAGCAGCAGTGATCGGTCCCCTAGACAACAAGCAAACTCCTTCATGATGACAGAGGCCACTATCTCCTTAGCTTGCTGCTGGTACTTTTCTGTGAGAATGAGCTTGTCTCCAAACAGTCAGGAATATCCAGTGAATGGCACGCAACGGTTTGGTATTTAGTAAAAGATATGATGGTGTGAGTACAGTCCGCGCTCCTCCGTGTGCAGATGATGATACCAATTTTTTCTGTGTGGTTTGGTATTAGCACCCAGTACCAGAAATGAAGCCATCCACAATTTCCATATCTAAGGAATTTTATTTGGTAGAATGGCTACTCAAACATTAGTTTCTCACAAAGGAGCTGAAGACACTGAGTGCCAGTAGATGCAAGTTTCTCCAGCATGTTAGACCAAGGATTACGAAAGGGAATATAGCGGGAGATTAATTCAGAGATGTACGGAGGAGAAAAGTTATGGATGGCTTTTTAGGTCAGTGTTAGTAGTTTGAACTGGATACGCTGGGCAATTGGGAGCCAGTGAATGGATCTTATAGATTGCAATCTTATGAATTGCTGGAGCCAGTCCACAGTAAAAAAGTAGCCATAGAGTGTCCGGGAACCTTGACCAGGGAAGCTTCTCAGCAGGTTTGCGTGGGCCCACCAGAAAACCGGAGACTCCCCCGGTGGGCCCTGGCTTCTCCTTCAGGAGAGTTCATAATGCAAGCCTTGCAGCTACTATGGGGCTCTTGAGCACGGGAGAAAGGTGGGCCCTCAGAATCAAATTCTCTGGTGGGCCCAATGTTCTTCAGTCTGACACTGCTTCTTGGTGACAGTCGTATTTCACCATCTTTAGCTCGGTGAAAGGACTGGCATAGAGGGAAACCATATCTACGCCGGCTGTCATTTTTCCCAGGAAAGTCTTTTAATGCAGGTTCTTCGATAAGCAAGGATGGCCTGTCCAACATCAGCTCACACTTCTTGGTGGTGCTTCAACACACAAAGATGTTTCTTTGCGCCTTGCATTTCATGACTACAGAGTTGGGCAATGGCCTGATCTACAATGCATTTTCAGAAATAACATGCATAAGCAAAGCCACTGAAGGTCATCATTAAGGGAAACTCAATACCCCTCTTTCAGTCTGTGGGAAAGCTGTATAAGACTTCCAAGACAGTCAAGACTTCCCTGTCCTCACTAAGATGAAGACTGTCCATGTTCTCCTCCTCCTCATTATCACCCAATCCGCATTGAGATAAGAAGAGGCTAGGCTGTGTAGCATCACTCTGTATAGTTCCGTGCTCCACCTGCAAGGCCTGGTCTTTGTGAGCTGCGAGCGTTTCAGTAGACAGAGAAGCGGGATGGTGACGCTAATTATGGCATCATTGCCACTCACCATCTTGGTGGAGTCCTCAAAGTTTTTGGAGCGAACACAGATGTCAAACATCCATGCCCACTCATCAGCTGTTATGTGTGGAGGCTGACATGAGTACCAGCTTCAACATGCTCGTTGGAATTCAACAACTGCCCTTTGCAGCTTCCAGCTCACCGACTGGTGTGCAATGTGACCATACGTTGGAAATCAACATTGCAGATGTTGGGAAGGAATTAGTGAGCAGCAAACGCTGCTGAAGCACTGCCAGGGTGGAGAAAGCTGTAGCTGACTTGGGCACACACACGGCATTTTCATGAGCAGCTCTGGCAGATCTGGGTAATTTTTGAGAAATTGCTGAATCACTAAGTTGAGCACATTTAGTGCTCGCTCATCACTAATGGGTACCCCTGTCTGTACAACAATATCATCACCAAAGAATTAAAAGATGAAATGTAGCCTGCTTTATATACCACAGTACTAAGAAAACCAATTTCGATTATATCATGTGTACCCCTGTGAAAACAATATCTGTACCAAAGAATTAATTTCACTAGATATAGAGCTAGTATAATGGGGACCGACAACTCTTCCACTACAGCCAATCCAGCAGATGAAGACCCAACCAGGAGTGTGCACATTTCAAAAAATTAGGGCTTGACACCACAATTTCCGTGGCCAACAGATTGGAGATGGTGGAGTTCAATCTCTTAGCTTTGCTTCCTCCTACACATAACAATCTTTTGCTGGCTGCAGTGCTGAGAGAGGGCAGAGTACGGTGGACCGGACAAACATCTGGACCGTGAGTGAGATGCAGACGGAGATGTTACGATGGATAAGGTTGTGGTGTGCTCTTTCTCTGAGATCGGTCAAAAACAGCAGGCATGTCCGTTTCCGTTACACGTGATGGTCTCTCACTCAGCCTGACTGGAGTGGGTAATGAACCGGAGGTTCTGCAGTCGGAGACCTGCTTGACAATACTTGGCACAGTAACAAAAGAGGAGGAAGAAGCAGCAAATGTGTTTGATTTTCAATAAACAACCATCAGCCACCCCATCAATTTTGAGTTTAACATGTTTGGGTACCTCTGTGTGGAGATCAATATCTGCACCAAAAAATTTATTTCACTAAAGTATAACTATTATAAAAGAGACCAAAACCTCTTCCACTACAGGCAAACCAGCAGATGGAGACCCAACCAGGAGTGTTCACATTAAAAAAAAATAGGGCCTGACTCCACCAAAGTGGCATCAATTTCAGTAGATTAGAAGTAGTATAATGGGGACAGATACCTCTTCCACTACAGCCAACCCAGCAGATGGAGACTCAATCAGGAGTGCACCATCCTCTCCAGTCGGTCATGTGTCAGACTTGTACTCTGTTGTGCTGGTGCACGAGCTGGTCTAAAAAATGTGTGAAAGGACTCACAGAAATTGCTTCTGCCACTTACACTACTGCTGTTACTAATAATTTTGCGTTGATAATTGACGTGCTGGAGGTTGGAAGTGTAGAGCTGCAATGCACTCTGTGTGTCTCATTGCTGTCTTGGGGAAAACCTCTCTTAAGGTTGTGTAAAAACGTTTTGATACTCCAGCATTCGTGGGTCCCTTTCCAGGGTGGGAAGCATGTGGCAAAATTTACTCTTATAACACGGATCTAACAGAATTGCAAGCCAGTAGTCAGCACTATTTAGAATTATAACTATACAGGGATCATGTTGGAGCAAGAAGGCACTCATACGTTGGGCTCTTCCATGAGGTTCAAGCCCATGCTTTATTGGTGGCTGGGTAATTCTGAAGTTTGTTTCCTCTGTCCCCTCTCGCCAAACACGAACAGAGAGGGGATGATTATCCTCTTCATGTTCTGACTGTTGCTCGCCCCCATCACCTCTTCCTCCTCCATTTGTTCCTCGCCTCTTGCACCTTCACTAACAATTTGCCTGGTATCCCCAACCCTCCTCGATCGCAGTGAACCACCCTACCTTGGCACCCTGAGAAGTCCCCTAGTGTATGACGTTAGTAAAAGAAGAAAGTATTTTAGTGTGGATGAGGCCTCTATAACATAGCAGATATCTTCTGCTGTATAACGTTAGGAACACAAGAATCTCAGTTTGAAATAGTTTAGAGCATAGGTATTTTTTACTGTGGATGAGGCCTATGTAACATGGAATATATGTTCCAAGATAATTGAAACACAGATCTAGCCTGCTGTATCACATTAGTCACAGCAAAAAAATAGATTTTTTTTTTACTCTGCATGCAGCTGAATTATACCACCACAAAAGGACTAGGTGGACTCTGGCTAGCAACAGAAAAAAATATATATTTTTTTTACTGAGCATACAACTGAATTTCACCCACAAAAACTGATAAGGTGGGCTACTATAGCTTGCGCTATCACATTAGCAAATTAAAAAAATATATTTTTGTGCTCTGCATAACAGCTGAATTTCAACCCCACAAAATGAAAAGGTGTGCTAGTTTCTATTATAGCCACAAAAATTACATTTTATTTAACTTTTTATTTAACACTAAAGCCATGTTCACATAACATAAAGACTGTTATTTTGTTGTATGGTGCGGACACCTGCATAAAAAAACGCAATCTTATTATTGTGTGTTTGCTGAGTTTCTTTTGAGTTTTCCCCCTTAAAATGTGTTTTGGTGTAGCTGTGAATCTAGATTTTTAGATCCAGTTGGATAAACACGTAAGTGGGCTGCGCTGCTGAAGTAAATCAATGCTTCAGAGATGATAACGAAAAGGCTTTTTAGTAAGAACGCGTTTCAACGCAGAATCGGCGTCTTTTTCAAGTAAAAAAAAAAAAAAGGTGTACAGCATAAGAATGGATGGGTTTTTAAAGGCCCAAAATGAATGCCAGTTACATAGGGAACACCCACAGAAACACTTAAACCAATGGGGAAATTAGGAAGGGGAGGGACGTTCAACTGGCAATTTCAAATAGATTAAAGTTGGGGGGAAAAAAAAAGGACCATCCGTAATACTGATAAAGTGTGAACCGTTGAATGATTGCAATGTGGGATAAGAACCCAGGATGTGGCAGTGAATAGAAGCCAGTGAGTGAATATTTAACAGGTGAGCCACCCAGGAAAATGTGAGAAAGTTGGCAAAGGAAAGAGGGGAAATGCACATATAAATGGTACAACATAAATAAAAGACAAATGGTTGAGGAGAAGCAATTGGAGTGTAGGAGAAATGTGATTAGAACCTGGAATTTAGCAGCGTATGGACATCAGAAGGGCAACATTTAACAGAGGAGCCATCAAGATGGACACGGGCATGGTGATACAGAAAAGGGAACTATACTTATAAATGAATAAAAAGGACAAAAAGTGTTGTAAAGACTGCAGTTTGGGGTGCAGGAGAAACCGGATATGAACTCAATATGAGCCATAGAACAGGGGCCAGAAAGTGCCGCGGAAGGTGTAGGGGGACTAATGGGTGGAAACTATCGAAAAAAAAGAGAGTTAAAAAGGGGGACGAAAAATGAAATGGGGAAAATAATTTTCATAAATACAAAATAATGGACAAGAATAATAAAACTATAAGCAGGGAATAATTTAAAAAAAAAGAAGAAGAATTTTCCAGAATGGATAAATTGGATCCAAGATCATGTGTATATTGATTATTTAGGATAAGACACATTGTGATAGAATTAAAAATGGGGATATTAATAGAAATATTAAAATAACAATCAGAAGGGTATTAAAATACATAAGAACAAGTACCTAAGAAAATACATAAGAAAAAGAATCTGCGACCCTATGCAATGACTGTGCAGAGATAAAATAGAATAAAATAATTAAATAAAAATCTCAGTAATATCATTGAGTCCATAGGGTTTAAGGGTGCTGATCCTGCATATCCAATATATTTCTTTTCTCTTCAAGGTTTCCATAGGGTTTGGGAGATCAAGGGAAATGGATTTAATTGGTGTGATAGAGATGCCTGTGGCATTCTTACCGTGTACCAATGCACAATGCCGGGATAAACCGTGCTTCATGAAACCTTTTACAATATTGGACCGATGAGAGATAAGCCTTCAGTGTAGTGTCTGGGTGGTCCTGCCCACGTACTGCAGGCCATATTGGCATTCTATGAGGTATATAATGAAGCGAGATTGACAGCTCATATTTGACTTAATAGTAAAAACTTCACCTGTATGGTTATATTTAAAAGTTTGGGTATAATGTTTATTGCTGTTGCAACAAAGGCATTTTCTTGAAAAGCATTTAAAACTCCCATTTTTGTGTAACCGTTTATTGGTGCGTGTAGCACTGGGGGTAGTGTGTTTCAGGCGGCTGGGGGCTAGGATGTTTCTCAGTGTAGGGGCTCGCCTGAAGGTAACCTTAGGCTGTTTAGGAATGAGAGAACACAGAATCGGATCTTTTAGAAGAATGTGCCAATGTTTGTTCAGTGAGTTTCGAATGGACTCATGCGCTGAATTAAAAGTTGTGATAAAATTACAATTAATATCATCACCTGCACTAGCCTGTGGGACAGTTTTGGGCTGGATGCACTGTTTTTGTGATAAGTTCCTAGTTTTCTGATAAGCACGCTTGATAAACCCTTTGGGGTAACTTTGCAGCAATGAGGTTGATTTTGAATCACAAGCCAATATCCTGCATCAGTGTTTTCATAGGCAGTTACGTTTTATCCATTGAAACTGGTTAAAAGGGACATTTTCAAGCCGCTGGAAAAAAAACTATTGGCATCCACACCTTTAAAAAATGTTTTAGTAATTACATGTTGTCCCTGATGAGAGATGGTGACATCTAAAAAGTTAATAAAATCTTTCCCTATTGTAGGAGTAAAAGTAATCCCCCAATCATTAGAATTAAGATAAAATAAAAAGCATGAAACTGTTGGTGGATCCCCTTTCCAAATAATAAAAAGATCATCTATAAACCTCTTGTACAGAACAATGTTGGCATTGTATCTGGAATTACATATACATTTTTCTTCAAAAACGCCCATAAATAAGTTTGCATAGCTTGGGGCTACCCTTGTCCCCATAGCTGTGCCACATTTTTGATGATACAAAATAATTTTTTTAAGTTACAAACTAATGTTTAAAACAAGATACAAACCTTCCAGAATAAAAGCTTTGTGTGGTTTACTTAGCCTTGCATCTTTCAACAAAAATAGATTAATGCAATGTAAACCAATGTTGTGTCTGATATTAGTGTATAATGAGGCGACATCAAGTGTAATAAATAAATATGCATCTTCCCAAGATATGAACTGTAAAATCCTAATCAGATGACCAGAGTCATCCAAATGACTGGATGGGCTTTTGACATGAGTTTGGAGAATAGTGTCAAGATAATAGGATCAATTACTTGTAAGTGATCCTATCCCAGATATGATTGGTCGCCCTGGAGGATTCTCAAGCGATTTATGTATCTTTAGGAGGTGATACATGAATGGTATGTTTGGATCATTAATAGTCAAGAACTTTTTTTCTTTATTATTTAAAACACCCTGTTCAAAAGCTTTACTCATGAGTTGGGAATATTTGGCATATATGGGTGGAAATGGATCATTATGTATGATTTCATAGTGCTCTGGGCTAGATAAAATATTAAAAGCTTCTTTAATATAGTCATCTTGAGCCTGTACAACTACACCAACCCCCTTGTCGGCAGACAGTATGACAATGTTGGGGTTATTCTTAAGGGATTGCATAGCCATTTTTTCTTGCTTTGTGAGATTGGTTTGGAATACCCATGTGTGTTACTTTTGATGTTTGTAAAATCATCAAGTACCAACACCAAAAATGTTTTTACAAAATGGCCTTGACTTTCAAGTGGATAAAAATTAGACTTGGGATGGACATCAACGTGAAAATCTGTTTATGGAAAAGTGTCTTTTCAGAGTTAATTTTCTGATAAATGTATGAAGGTGAAGGAATATGTTGAAATCATCAACCGTGTTGGTGGGACAGAAAGAGAGCCCTTTAGATAGTACCGCTATTTCAGCGGTGCTCAAAGAATAATGAGATAAATTAAATATATTGTTTGTTGGAGGGCTATTTTTTACATTTGAGTTTGATTGGGAGAGATTTTTCCTTTTTTTATTGTTTTTCCCTCCTCTTGTACCCCTCCTAGATTTTTCCTTTTTGTGGCTTTTGGTAGAAAAAAGTTTTTTATTGATGAGGGGTTTTGGGGACTAGCAGGTGCTGAAGCCGAGTGAATAGGAGGTAGAAATGGCACTGAACCCCTGCTTCCTGCTTTGGTGTTATCCAAAACAATGGTGCTGCTGGTCGCTTGAAGATTAAGTTGAAAAATCCCCCACAGTCACAAACAAAGTTCTAAAGAAGTGGAGAGAAAATCAGTGGAAGTGTCGTGAACTGAGAAATCAAGATCAATAACATGGTTGCTTGGTAGAAGTGAAGTGTGTGAGAGTGGGGCAGGGTGTGGGTTCAGAGGAATTGGTGTGAGTGGTATGAGTGATATTTCCCTGGTATGTGAGTGGACATTAGATCGGACAGGATTTGAAAGGAGGGAATGTTGGAGGCCGGAATGGGTATGTTATCTTCAGTGCGCAAACCATGGATTTTGTCTTTGATCACTTGCAAATATTTCTCTGTATTGGATACAGAGTTGGTGGGGGATAGAGCAGAGGAAGATGTGATGGGATTGGCACATTTTGTTGGTGGAATTGAATTGCCAGGAGGAGTTATAGAGGGACTTGATATCAGAGACCGATTTTTTGCATTGTTTTTGAAATTGTATTTACTGTTTAAAAATGTTCGTGAGTTGTTATTGGTACGTGGTGCAATACTATCATCAGGTTGGATGGGTATAGTCGAGCTGGAAGTTCTCCTTTTGGTAATATTACTAGAGATGGGTTTAAAGGCTTTGGCAGTAGCATTCCCACCACGATAGTCTAACCTGTCTCTAGTGAGTTTTTTAGATTTTTTTATGTAAATTGCCTCTTCGGAGAAAAAGAGGACTTGTACTCTATAGCGCCACCTATTGGAAGTAGCGATCCTACAAGTCACAATCAACCCTTTAATGAGTCGTGCAATATGACTTAGGATAAAAGCCAAATCAGAATCTCAATTTGCAGACACAGTTTTTCGGGTTGTTGGCCCTCGACAGTGCAAAGTATGAGAACTGATTTGGCTAGGTGAGAGGCTCTGGACTGAGGTCTAAGGAGTAGCGTTTCTCCTTATGGAGAGTGACACACCAGCTCTGGCATGTCAAGGTAAGGAGGCTTATTTGCCATGCAATGCTCCTCTGGGAAATTTAATATGCAAATTGCCTCTTCGGAGAAAAAGAGGACTCTATAGCGCCACCTATTGGAAGTAGCGATCCTACAAGTCACAATCAACCCTTTAACGAGTCGTGCAATATGACTTAGGATAAAAGCCAAATCAGAATCTCAATTTGCAGACGCGGTGTTGGATTTTTTTGTAATCATTTCATGTTCCAAAGGGAGTACCCTAGACGTAATGTTGGAATTTATTGTTTGAAAATCTTTATGTAAAGAAAACTCAGTTAATTCTCTAGTGAGGTCGTTAATGCGTGTAGACACTTGTGATGCAATATTTCATCTTTTTGCAAATAAACACTCTAAAAGACCTTTCATGCATGTACTTAAAATGGTGTCCCATGTAGAAGTAAAGGAAAGGTCCTCAGGAAAAGGGGAGACAAGTGGGTTTCTGAGCCCCATGGGACAAATATTTTCTCTCAGAGAAGAGATGCACTTTAACATTGATGCACGCTTCCTAGCGATTTATATAAGAGCATTTTCAAAATCCATAAAAAGGTTCTTCATCCTTATGCCATCCTCTTCAGTATAAGGTACATGGTCAAGAGGGTCCTCTTCATTAGAAAGTTCAAAAGTACCTACATATTGTTGAATGAGTCTTTCTCTTTGGAGAGAGCGGTTCCTGAAGTAATCCATTCTGGAAATGGAACGTGATCCTCTCCCTGCTGCTGCGATCCCTCAGGCTCCTGCTGCAACTGCCGCTTGTGTCCAAAAGAGCAGGTGGGTGATTCTATGTAGATCTAAATGTGGGGAACAGAGCGCACAATAGGGTGATACCCTATGGAGGGAGAGGAGGAGTGCTGGTTACACTCACCTGATGGTGTTGTGACTGGCACAACTATGCAGGCATGAAGAGAAACAGCTGCTGCTGCCACGTGGCTGGAAGGTAAATCCTCCAGGAGATATTGGATCCAGTTGGATAAACACGTAGGTGGGCTGCGCTGCTGAAGTAAATCAATTCTTCAGTGATGATGATGATGATGATGATGATGATGATGATGAAGAAAAGGCTTTTTATTAAGAATGCGTTTCAACGCCGAACCGGCGTCTTTTTCAAGTAAAAAAAAACAAACATGTACAGCATGAGAATGGATGGGTTTTTAAAGGCCCAAAATGAATGCCAGTTACATAGGGAACACCCACAGAAACACTTAAACCAATGGGGAAATTAGGAAGGGGAGGGACGTTCAACTGGCAATTTCAAATAGATTAAAGTTGGGGGGAAAAAAAGGACCATCCTTAATACTGATAAAGTGTGAACAGTTGAATGATTGCAATGTGGGATAAGAACCCAGGATTGGGCAGCGAATAGAAGCCAGTGAGTGAATATTTAACAGGTGAGCCACCCAGGAAAATGTGAGAAAGGGGACAAAGGAAAGAGGGGAAATGCACATATGAATGGTACCACATGAATAAAAGACAAATGGTTGAGGAGAAGCAATTAGAGTGTAGGAGAAATGTGAACAGAACCTGGGATTTGGCAGCGTATGGACAATATCAGAAGGGCAACATTTAACAGAGGAGCCATCAAGATGGACAAGGGCAAGGTGATACAGAAAAGGGAACTATACTTATAAATGAATAAAAAGGACAAAAAGTGTTGTAAAGACTGCAGTTTGGGGTGCAGGAGAAACCGGATATGAACTCAATATGAGCCATTGAACAGGGGCCAGAAAGTGCCGCGGAAGGTGTAGGGGGACTAATGGGTGGAAACTATCGAAAAAAAAGAGAGTTAAAAAGGGGGACGAAAAATGAAATGGGGAAAATAATTTTCATAAATACAAAATAATGGACAAGAATAATAAAACTATAAGCAGGGAATAATTTAAAAAAAAAAAAGAAGAATTTTCCAGAATGGATAAATTGGATCCAAGATCATGTGTATATTGATTATTTAGGATAAGACATATTGTGATATAGAATTAAAAATGGGGATATTTTTTCATCAAAAATGTGGCACAGCTGTAACCAGCACTCTCTTAATCTCCCTTCATAGGGTATCACCCTATTGTGCGCTCTGTTCCCCACATTTAGATCAACAGAGAATCTAGATTTGTAATACCACAGAAAAGCTTTGATTTTTGAGCTTAAAAATGTGTTTTTTTTTTACAGGCTCCACATAGGCTTATATATACACTGTAATAAAGGGAATACTTAAACAACAGAATATAACTCCAAGTAAATCAAGCTTCTGTGAAATCAAACTATCCACTTAGGAAGCAACACTGATTGATAATCAATTTCACATGCTGTTGTGCAAATGGAATTGTCAATAATTTCCATTTATTGTCTATTATCAAGACACCCTCAATAAAGAAGTGGTTCTGCAGGTGCAAACCACAGACCACATCTCAGTGCCAATGCTTTTTGGCTGATGTTTTGGTCACTTTTGAATGTTGGTTGTGATTTCACACTTGTGGTAGCATGAGACGGACTTTACAACCCACAGAAATTGCTCAGATAGTGCAGCTCATCCAGGATGGCACATCAATGCGAGCTGTGGCAAGAAGGTTTGCTGTGTCTGTCAGCGTAGTGTCCAGAGGCTGGACACAGGCCAGTACACCAGGAGACGTGGAGGGAGCTGTAGGAGGGCAACAACCCAGCTGCAGGACCGCTACCTCCGCCTTTGTGCAAGGAGGAATAGGAGGAGCACTGCCAGAGCCCTGCAAAATGACCTCCAGCAGGCCACAAATGTGCATGTGTCTGCCCAAACGGTTGGAAACCGACTCCATGAGGGTGGTATGAGGGCCCAACGTCCACAGATGGGGGTTGTGCTCACAGCTCAACACCGTGCAGGACGCTTTTTATTTGCCACAGAACACCAGCATTGGCAAAGTCGCCACTGGCGCCCTGTGCTCTTCACAGATGAAAGCAGCTTCACACTGAGCACATGTGACAGACGTGACAGAGTCTGGAGACGCCATGGAGAGCGATCTGCTGCCTGCAACATCCTTCAGTATGACCGGTTTGGCAGTGGGTCAGTAATGATGTGGGGTGGCATTTCTTTGGAGGGCCGCACAACCCTCCATGTGCTTGCCAGAGGTAGCCTGACTGCCATTAGGTACCGAGATGAGACCCTCAGACCCTTGTGAGACCATATCCTGGTGCAGTTGGCCCTGGGTTCCTCCTAATGCAGGACAATGCCAGACCTCATGTGGCTGGAGTGTGTCAGCAGTTCCTGCAAGATGAAGGTATTGAAGCTATGGACTGGCCCGCCCATTCCCCAGACCAGAATCCGATTGAGCACATCTGGGACATCATGTCTCGCTCCATCCACCACTGACTGTCCAGGAGTTGGTGGATGCTTTAGTCCAAGTCTGGGAGGAGATCCCACAGGAGACCATCCGCAACCTCATCAGGAGCATGCCCAGGCGTTGTAGGGAGGTCATACAGGCACATGGAGGCCACACACAATGCTGTGCCTCATTTTGACTTTTTTTAAGGACATTACATGAAAGTTGGATCAGCCTGTAGTGTTTTTCCACTTTAATTTTGGGGGTGACTCCAAATCCAGGTCTTCATTGGTTAATAAATATTATTTCCATTGATGATTTTTGTGTGTTTTTGTTGTCAGCACATACAGTTTTGTACAGAACAAAGTATTCAATGAGAATATTTCATTCATTCAGATCTAGGATGTGTTATTTGGGTGTTCCCTTTATTTTTTGAGCAGTGTATATAAAAAAATGCATGAAATCCGCACAGTTCAGCAGCGTCTTTAGACGCATTGCAGGCGTAGATTTAATGAAATCACATCCACTTTACTTGGACATTTAGGCCGTGTTCAGATGTAGCATAAATGCTGTGTTTTTTCAGCTGCTTTTTTGGAACTGTCATTTTGCAGTATTTAAATGGCCAAGAAAAGTGGATGTGATTTCATGAAAACTGCTCTGTGGTCTTAAGATGCTGCTGATCTGTACGGTTATGGTTTTTTTTTTACGTCTAGAGGCTTCTATGTGGAGCCTAAAAAGAGAGAAAACGCATGTTAAAAGACTGTAGTTACTTTAAGTGCAGAATCAAAGCTATTCTGTATTTTAAAAAAATTAACAATGCAGCTTCACATCTGCATCAAAAAACATCAAATAAGGGGGAAAAGGCATAAAAAAATGCAGCAAATATCCAATAATCAGAGAAGATTGTTATTGTGTAGTGTGGTGTGGACATCTGCAGAAAACAACACAAATACAGTCTTTATTCAACATGTGAATACGGCCTTGCAGACACAAAAAAGACATGCCAAATAGTGAAGCTACATAAAGATGAGAAAGCTGAATGGACAGAAAATAAATCCATAGATCCCAACTGAAATAAGCACGACGCACAGATGACATCATGCCAGCCCTTGCTAATCAAAAGTCACTCCAGATGAGGTAAGGTTAGTAGCGTTGCATGAGCATGCTCGGTTAACCCTTTTACACAGCACGCTCGGGTGCTGCCTGAGTATTTTCGGCATCGATGCTCAAGCCACCGCGGCTGCGTGTGTCGCTGCTTTTAGACAGCTGTGACACATGCAGGGATTGCATGTTTGTTAGTCAATCCCTGCATGTGTCACAGCTGTCGAACAGCCGCGGCGGCTCGAGCCTAGATACCATGCATGCCAAAAATACTCGGGCAGCACCCGAGCGTGCTTGGTGAAAGGGTAAACCAAGCACGCTCATGCAACACTATATGTAAGAGATTCATGGCCTCCTGTCCAGCGTCCCATGAATTGATCCGCTCAGCTCTAGTTCCAACTGTCCCGGATACAGTGAAAAGCCCCGTATAAATAAATAACTGCCTTTCTGCTCTGCTATCTGCAGCATGTGGTCTGAGGCACGGCAGGCACAATCTAGTACCATCCTCACATGTGGTCTGAGGAACAGCAGGCACAATCTAGTACCGTCCTCACGTGTGGTCTAGGGCACAGCAGGCACTATCTAGTACCGCCCTCACGTGTGGTCTAGGGCATGGCAGGCACTATCTAGTACCGTCCTCACGTGTGGTCTGGGGCACGGCAGGCACAATCTAGTACCGTCCTCACATGTGGTCTGAGGCACAGCAGGCACAATCTAGTACCGTCCTCATGTGTGGTCTAGGGCACATCAGGCACTATCTAGTTCCGCCCTCACGTGTGGTCTAGGGCATGGCAGGCACTATCTAGTACCATCCTCACGTGTGGTCTGGGGCATGGCAGGCACAATCTAGTAATGTCCTCACATGTGGTTTGGGGCACGGCCGATGCAATCTAGTACCATCCTCCCGAGTGGTCTGAGGCACGGCAGGCACTATCTAGTACTGTCCTCACGTGTGGTCCGGGGCACGGCAGGCACAATCTAGTACCATCCTCCTGTGTAGTCTGAGGCACGGCAGGCACAATCTAGTACCATCCTCCCGAGTGGTCTGAGGCACGGCAGGCACTATCTAGTACCGTCCTCACGTGTGGTCCGGGGCACGGCAGGCACAATCTAGTACCATCCTCCTGTGTAGTCTGAGGCACGGCAGGCACAATCTAGTACAATCTAGTAACATCCTCCTGTGTGGTCTGGTGCACGACATGCACAATCTAGTACCGTCGTCCTGTGTGGTCTGGGGAACGGTAGGCACAATCTAGTACCGTCCTCCTGTGTGGTCTGGGGAACGGTAGGCACAATCTAGTACCTTCCTCCTGTGTGGTCTGGGGCACGGCAGGCACTATCTAGTACCGTCCTCCCTTGTGGTCTGAGGTACGGCAGGCACTATCTAGTACCGTCCTCCCGTGTGGTCTGAGACGTAGAAGGCACAATCTAGTAACCAGTAACTAGTAAATCTAGGTCTTCATCCATCACTGTCCTCCTTCTCTGCTTCATGTGGATTACACGTCCAACGTCAGCCACACAGCCTCTGCCATCACGCTCCTGCGCAGGCACACTTCTCTGCTCTGTGCAGGGAACGGACAGAGAGAAGTGTGCCTGCGCAGGAGTGCGATGGAAGACACTGTCTGGATGATGTAGGACACGTCATCGACTTGAAGAAAGAAGGACGGCAATCTCAGGAAGAGGAAGTGCCGGATTAACACTAGAGAAACCCATTGGACAGGACCACCCTGTAGGTGATTCTAATATAAGTTTTTTTTTTACATTATGCAAGTGGGCTTGGGGACATATATACAGCATTCTAGGGCATACAGGTGGTGGTCGTACTTTATATGGGGAAAACCAGGTGACAGGTTCCCTTTAAGCAGGTTTTCATCTATGCAGCTTGTACAAGTGTACTTCATAGTTTCAAAAGTGGTTTACCTGTCTAAGCCATGTTATTATAGTACTTTTTAAATGGTTTACACGGATGCATCATTGGCTTTTCCTGCCCTATGAGTGAAATTAAAGGCTAAAATACAATGTGGAAACTTAATCAGAGAAATGTTATATTTACATTCAGAACAGGTTTAAAAGAAATAAATAACCATTACCACAGAAATCACAAACTTTTACTTGTAGAAATATTGTATAAATAATATTTTAACATTATGTATGAAAATAATTCTAATTTTATAAAAGTGCATTCATGGGAGGTCTTTGGTTTTGCCCCGATCCCTCAACCTGCCTCCGGTGTCTAATGTTTCGGCGTCCTGGAACTGAGATCATGATGCCTCCTTTGGATATCAAATCAATAGCCTTGAAAAACCCGGGAATAAGGGAAAGGGGTCTTTGGGGAAATTGGTCTCGAAAACAAGGCAGCGTGGAAAATTCTATTTTGTGGCTGTAGACGACAACGTCTCAGACCCAAGCGTTGTTGACTACTGAGAGCCACTCATCCCGGAACAAAAGGAGACGGCCGCCCACCCTGGGAACACCGCGTCATACCAAAGAGAATCTGCTAGATTCGGGTCTGGCAGACCGGTGCTGGTGGGTTCATTGACGCCAGGAGGGGCTAGCCTAAAGGAAGGTCTTTTCTTTTCCTGGCTGGCCGGTGAGTTGTCCTTTGGGTTGCTGTTCAACACTGAAAATTTCCGAAAGGACCAAAACTGGACTGTGCGTCTCTTGGGAGGAGGGCATTTGGCCCTCTGTTGCGGAAGCAAAATACTCTTACCCACCATGGGATTAGAGATCATCTTATCTAGCTCTTCGAAAAGGCGGGAGCCCTGGAAGGTGAGGCTGGTGGACTTTTTGGAAGCTGAATCCACGTTCCATGATTTCAGCTATGAGGTCATGTGGATGGTGATGTTGCTGGCTGCCAAGGCTGAATAGGCGGCTGCAAGCGGGGCACACTCTCGTTATAGACAGTGAGGAGCTCCTGGGGAGGTGACTGCAGTCCTGGCAGAGGGACCAGGTCTGACCAGAGGGAAACCTTTTGTTACCGGAGAAACATGCAAAATGCAGGACAATGAGAGTGAGATAAAGAGCTGCCCTCGGTGGCAGAGCTTACTCAGACCCTGCATCCTGAGGACCTGGAGAGGCTGAAGGCAGCGGTGATCCGGCAGAACCAGGCGCTGAGGCAGTGTTATAAACTGGCGACAGAAAGATGGCGCCGAGCAGAAGAAGGAGGCGAAAGAGGCAGCATCAGGAAAAACACGTGCAGGGTTCTTGCGTACCAGAATGCAAAGTGTGCCCTGATAGGTGGAGGGCGGAAAGCGCTGGAGAGCCTGCGTGTGTGATTGTTTAGGCTGCTAGGGATGTGGCTCGGCCACTAGAGAAAGTCCAGACCGAAGCCTGGATTTTTTAAGAGAGGGGCTGCCTGGTAGGATATACTTGTACTGAAGAACCTGAATCCTTCTTCGCAGACCGATGATGAAGATGGGCATGAGATACACAGACCTTCGGGTGGCTGGCAGGTAACGGATCAGTCTTCCCTCCCTGCACCTGCTGGATCTTGGGAGTGAGCGGGCAGGGAATTAGTGCCAAGGCCCGTCTGCCGGGAATCCTAAACACTCTTGTTGTGTTAGGGTCCTGCCTCGTACACCACAGAGGATACAGTAGTGAAACAATTCCACTGTCGCCCTCACAAACCGTATCTGAAAGAAAAAGGGGAATCATTAATAAAAAAACAAATCTAAGGCTACATACACATTGCGTTCTGTGTCCCAGTCGGGGTATACGTCCAAAATCCCTAGCAAAATTGGGTCTGACATATGCGCTGACGGGTGCCATAGACTGCAATGGTGACGGCAGAGTGAACGTGCACTTTTTTCGGGAGTGTACGCCTACAGGAGGCGGACTCGCAGACACAGTAGCCTATGTCTGAGTGTCCGCCTCCTCTGGGCATACATCCCGAAAGCATGCATTCGCTTTGCCGTGACCATTGCAGTCTATGGTCACCATAAGCGCATACGTCCAAACCCCGTCTTGCCGGGGATTTCAGAAGTATGCCCTGACGGGGACACAGAACGCAATGTGAAAGCACCCTAAGGTAGAGACGGCCTGTGTCCAGACCCGTGTCTGCCTCCTACTGACACTAAGCTAAAACGGATTAGCTTCGTGCCAGTTGATGATGCACCCTTCTGGGGAAGAGCTAACTTTTTTTGCATAGTGCCAGCAGCATACATCCATGTTTTTTGTGTCCTCCACTGAAGCATTAACGCCTCCCCCCCACATCAACAAGAGGGCCCCAAAGCATAAACCCCCCCAAATCCCACCAGCCTCCCCCCCAAGCATAAACCCACACCTGCCGCCTCCCCAAGCATAAACTCCCACCCCAAATCCCAGCAGATGCCCCCCTAGAAACATTATCCCCCCCAGAGCCCCCAAAAGCGTTCATCATCCCCCACAGGTGTGCATCATCCCCCCCACCCAGAGCCCGCACAGGCGTGCATCATCCCCCCTCCCCCAGAGCCCCCACAAACCCGCAGCATCCCCCCAGAGCCCTCACAAACCCGCAGCATCCCCCCAGAGCCCCCACAAACCCGCAGCATCCCCACAGAGCCCCCATAAACCCACAGCATCCCCACAAAGCCGCCAGCATGCCCGCACAGAGCCCCCACAAGCCTGCAACATGCCCCCCCAGAGCCCCCACAAACCCGCAGCATCCTCCCAGAGCCCCCACAAACCCGCAGCATCCCCACAGAGCCCCCATAAACCCGCAGCATCCCACAGAGCCCACAGCATGCCCCCACAGAGCCCCCACAAGCCCGCAGCATGCCCCCACAGAGTCCCCACAAGCCTGCAGCATCCCCCCAGAGCCGAAACCAGCCCGCAGCATCCCTCCAGAGCCACCACCAGCCCGCAGCATGCCTCCAGAGCCACCACAGAGTCCGCAGCATGCCCCCAGAGCCCCCACAAGCCTGCAACATACCCCCAGAGCCGAAACCAGCCAGCAGCATCCCTCCAGAGCCACCACCAGCCCGCAGCATGCCTCCAGAGCCACCACAGAGAAACATTATCCCCCCCAGAGCCCCCAAAAGCGTTCATCATCCCCCACAGGTGGGCATCATCCCCCCCACCCAGAGCCCGCACAGGCGTGCATCATCCCCCCTCCCCCAGAGCCCGCACAGGCGTGCATCATCCCCCCTCCCCCAGAGCCCCCACAAACCCGCAGCATCCCCCCAGAGCCCTCACAAACCGGCAGCATCCCCACAGAGCCCCCATAAACCCGCAGCATCCCACAGAGCCCCCAGCATGCCCCCACAGAGCCCCCACAAGCCCGCAGCATGCCCCCATAGAGTCCCCACAAGCCTGCAGCATCCCCCCAGAGCCGAAATCAGCCCGCAGCATCCCTCCAGAGCCACCACCAGCCCGCAGCATCCCTCCAGAGCCACCACAGAGTCCGCAGCATGCCCCCAGAGCCCCCACAAACCTGCAGCATGCCCCCAGAGCCCCCACAAACTCACAGTATGCCTCCAGAGACCCCACAAACCCACAGCATGCCCCCACAGAGCCGCAGCATCCTCCCAGAGCCCCCACAAACTGCATCATCCCCTCAGAGCCAACACAAGCCTGCAGCATCCCTCCAGAGCCACCAACAGCCGCAGCATCCTCCCAGAGCCCCCACAAACCTGCAGCATGCCCCTAGACCCACCACCAGCCTGCACCATGCCCCCAAAGCCCCCACATGCCCGAAACATCCCCACAGAGCCCCCACCAGCCCCACAGAGCACCCAGAGCCTGCAGAATGCCCCCAGTATCCCTACAGAGCCACCACAAGCCTGTAGCATCCCCCTAGAGCCACCACAAGCCTGCAGCATCCCTTCAGAGCCACCACCAGCCCGCAGCATCCCCCCAGAGCCCCCCCAAACCCACAGCATCCCTCCTTAGCCACCACCAGCCCGCAGCATCCCCCCAGAACCCGCAGCATGCTCCCAGAGCCCCCACAAACCTTGCAGCATGCCCCCAGAGCCCCCACAAACTCGCAGCATCCCCATAGAGACCCCACCAGCCTGAAGTATGCCCCACCTTCCCCAGAGCCACCACAAGCCTGCATCATCCCTCCAGAGCCACCACGGGCCTGCAGCATCCCCCCAGAGCCCCACAATCCTGCAGCATCCCTCCAGAGTCGCCACCAGCCCGCATCATCCCCCCAGAACCCGCAGCATGCCTCCAGAGCCCCCACAAACATCGCAGCATGCCCCCAGAGCCCCCACAAACTCGCAGCATCCCCACAGAGCCCCCACCAGTCTGAAGCATGCCCCACCATCCCAAGAGCCCCCACAAACCCGCAGCATATGCCCAGAGCCAGCAGCACTGACCTCCTCCTGCAGCTTCACCGGCAGCTCTGTCAATCTCTGCATGAGACTCTGTGCATTACAGGCGTGTTCTAGTTTAGCACCAGACGCCAGTCAGAACATGCCCCTAGAAATGGCGTCATACCTGGAAGGAGCCCATACATTCTAGCGTTTACCCTGGGGTAAGGTCCTGACGCTGAACAGCAAGCATCAGGATACAGTATAGATTAAAAACCCATCAAAGTGAAGATGGATGGCCAGATCCCAGAACAAGAGAAGATGCAGAGTACAGTTGAGCAGTACACCCTAACTGCTTCTCTCTCTGCACATGGAGCTATAAATAACATTGGACAAGAGCATAGCAGGAGAACAGAAGGAAAGCTGCGCTTCCTCTGCCTCTTCTGCCCTGTGTTATTTGAATTGTAAACTCCATCGCGGAGGCAGAAGTCAGGCGTGTACTACGGCTGGCCCTGCTCTCTGCATTTTCTGCTCTCTGGTCACTGGCTGCCAGAAGTGAAACCGCATGCAGCAGGGGGCCCCCTCTGTGCTTTGATGTCCCAGGCAGCTGCCTAGTTTGCCTGCCCGAAATGCCTCAGACCCTCTAAGAGACATAGTATGTGGTCTTCTGAGCTACGTGGACACCTCAGCCATTGAAACCAAAATGTGAGAAATTTCCCCAAGATCTTATGACAGCAATCTGATACAAATTTTCCAAGACATAGTGCCCTGTTCTCTGGTGAAAAGAAGGAAAATCAAGCCGCTTCTGGACACCCTGCGTGCAAACAAGCTGATGTATAGATGACTCTATCTGTTTGGCCTTGCAGTTATGAAAGGAGATAAGAAAATCTTCATACGCATCCCAGAGGACCTCCAAGAGTCATGGGATTTACTGGGAATTCAACAAATTGATGTTCCTTCCTGGATGCTTTTAGATGACATCCTCACCTTTCCTCAACTACAGAGGCCTGAAAAATGGTCAATGCAAGGAAAGACAAATTCACCCAAGGCAAGAACACAACTGCCAAGAAACCTCCCTCTGTGAGAATCAGAGGTTCCAAACCATTCTTTTCCTTAGGTCCTTAGCTAGCGACTGGTCCTGTTTTCCACTTAAGAAATCTGTTTTTCCGTTTGATAATTGTTCTCCCAAAGTTTCCCCTGACAGTAATCTCTTATATATAAAGGTTAATGTAACCTCCTAAGAAAGTTTTTCTGATATATTTGTTTTGCTGTCTCTCACTTTTTCATTTATTGAAGGTATCACCACCTGGACTGACTTATCTGCAGCAGGTTGGGAGGAATCGTCCCAAATAGTAGCAGGCAAGTTGTATATTGTTAATATTGATATGTTTGATATGTTTTACATGTTGGTTTTGTATCTAGATTGTTGGACATTTATTCTTAGAACTTTCTCTTTCAAAAAATAATATGGCTGGAAAAGCCACTTCTGACACCATTGTGGTAGCATCATTCAAATTGAAAGGCATCAATTCTCCCACCACACGTAGTCAGGTTCTCCATCTATTGAATAAAGGCTATAGAGGTGCACTTTAAGTCAGGTCGCACTCCGAACCTTTCTAGATCAAAATTTACACTCTGGTTTAGTAGTTGTAGCTCGTCTGTGTCTAAAGGGGACAGCAATGCCCTACACGAAAAATTGCCCTTCACATTGAATGACTGCCTGACTGATGCAGCAGGCAGATATGTATTTCTCAAGGGGTTTATTGCCAATACCTCTGTTACACTCTGTAACCTTTATGTCCCAAACCAGGGACAATCAGGTTGGCTTACTCAAACATTGGAGACTCTGGAGTGCTACAAAGAAGGTCTTCTCATAATAGGTGAGGACCTTAACATCCCTTTCAATCCATTTTTGGATGTGTCAACTGGAATATCCACTTTATCTCAGAGAGCCCTTAGGAAAATTCTCTACGTCTTATAGATACATGGAGACTTTCCAATCCCTCAGTAAAGGATTTTACCTTTTTCTCTCATCTGCACTCTACATATCATAGATTAGACTACTTCTTTCTTCAAAGTTCCTGCTTACACCTGATCAAATCCACGTCAATAAGACCCATAACGATATCAGTTCCTATATTCTTGGAACTCAGCATATCCTCGCTCCCGCAGCGTGAATAAATGTGGAGGTTAAATGCAACCTTGTTAAATAGCGATGAAAATATTACAAAATGACCAAGATCTTGGATTTATGCTTCCTGGAAAACAAAGGATCTGTCCCCCCCTGCCCCAGTAATATGGGAGGCTCATAAAACAGTTGTTCGAGGTGAGTTGATCGTGTTAACCTCACACATTAAAAAGTCTAGAGAAAAGGACACATAAAAAATCCTTAGTTTCAGCGGCACAAAAGGATCTCCTAAATTTGAGAAATAAATATTAATACGGCCAAGCTTTAAGTTTATGGCTATGTGCCCACGATGCAGAAATGAAGCAGAAAATTTCTGCAGCATTTCTGCATCTCCCTGGCAGAAAAAAATGGATGCGGATTGTACATGCATTTTTCATGCCAGGGACATGCGGAAATGAAGCGTTCTTCACTTGCATTTCCGCATGCGGGTGTCAAGCGCTTTCCAAGCGATTTTAGCATCATTTGGAAAGTGCTTGACAACTAGGCCATGCAAACGGCATGGATTTATATAGTGTGACCCGAGAGAATGGTTAAAAATAAGCCCCCGAGACTTGCTGCACTCGTTCCTGGTTGACGGCAGCAGTACACTGAAGGACCTGCCGACGTCAGCGTCGCGTGACCCGTCACATGACTGTGATGACAGTGCAGGTCCTTCAGTCCTGCGCGATGTGCCCGCAAGCACAGGGAAGGAATCCGAGGGCAGTCGGAAGGTGAATATAATCTTTATTTTTTATTTTATTTTTTTACATCTTTTAATGGTACCTGGATGTGGAGGAGGGTCTCCTGTCCTCCACACCCGGGTAGCATCCGTACATTAGAATGCGCCAATTACGCAAGTACAGATGCAGTCTTGCGGAATTGGCGCGTTCTAATGCAAGTCAATGGCGGCGAAAACGCAGCGCTTCCGCAAAATTAATGGACATGCTGCAGATTTTTGAGCGCAGCATAAACGCTGCGGAAAAATCCGCATCGTGGGCACACAGCCTTAGACATCTTTATCAGAGGTGTAAGCAAAAAATGTATCTTTATGGCAATAGAGGTAGCAAAATTATCTCCTCTGTACTTAAGAAAAATACTGTACACTCATTTATTAAAAAGATTTGCCCGAAAGATGGAGAATTGGTTGATAATACAAAAGACATAGCAAATCCTTTTAAAACTTTTTAGCAAAACCTATACCATGTAGAAACCCAACTCTCTATGCGCGACCCGCAGGTAGCTACATGTAAAATTAAAGAATTTCTCAACTCCTTGTCATACCTCCAAATTAGAGACCAGGGAGTAACAAAATTAGCTTAATAATGGACACGTTAAAAAACATTTCCAATGGGAAATTCCCTGATCCAGATGGCGTACCAATTATCTGCTTCAAAAAACGGATTTAATCTTTTACCTCAGCTAGTAAATGTATTTAATTCTTTCTTGAGTGGGAGTGTCCCCACCAAACAAACGCTAGAAGCACATATATCAATTATCCACAAGGAGGGGAAAGATCCTATTCAATGTGGTAGCTATCGTCCAATCTCGCTTCTGAACACTGACATAAAATTATGGGCCAAACTTCTAGCCATTAGAATTAGTGCTGCTCTCCCTCACATAATTAATGGAGATCAGCTAAGTTTCATTAAGGGCAGGGAGGGGAAAGATAATTCGACCAGAATTATACATATCATTTCCTATGCAAGCAGAGAGGGGATCCACCTGACCTTACTATCCATGGATGCGGAAAAGGCATTCGACAGGATAAGTTGGCGTTTTCTTGCGTATACTCTGGAAAAGTTTGCCTTCCGGTTAAAGTTTATTGAAGCCATCCTTTCTCTTTATTTCTCCCCTTCTGCATTAATAAGGATAAATGGTACTCTTTCACAGAGCTTCGATACTCAGAATGGGACGCGGCAGGGGTGTCCTCTCTCTCCTTCCCTCTTCATCCTGGTTGTGGAGACACTGGTGCATGGGATCCGGCAGGATCCTGATATGGAAGGTATAAAAATTAAACATTCTGAACATCTAGCAGCAGTTTTGGCTGATGACTTAGTACTTATGATAATCAACCCTAATAAAACAACTAAACTTTGAGATTGGATAGTATACCAAAATGGTCAAAAATATCTAAAAGTTAATTTTGAAAAATCTGAAGCGCTCAACATATCTATGCCTACTCCAGATATACAATGTTTGTGTGGCACTCCAGGGGTCTGGTTGCCACAGTGGCATTGCCTCCCTCACAAGGGGTGATGCCATGCCTGGAAGCAAAGAGGGGTCCCCTAATCAGGTATACCAGCATTCATCACTTTCCTGGCTCCAGACCAGAAAGGGGAGCTCCTCCCCTCCCTTAGCAACTGGAATCTGAAGGCGCGGTTAGTAAGAGTAGTTGAAAGGAGTTGAATACAGGACAGCGACGAGGAAGGACCTGGGGAGCGGAGCTGTGAATAAGCTCACCCCAGAGGGAAGCACAGCAGAACCGGACACCGGAGTCCGAGGTTGTGGGGCACTGAAGGCCCAGCAGCAGAAACCGGAGGGCAGGAGATTGCCCAGAGGCTCAGCAGCACATAGGGCCCAGCATCGCCACGTGGGAGCGACACTCCAAGAAGTCCCATGCTGCCTGCCATACGGGTGAGGAAAAAGACGTTTTACTCAGGGACGAGGGACGCAGCATAGCTCCAAGCCGCAGGGCCAAAGAGATTAGCGCAGAGGGAAGGCCTACAACTTCACCTAGCGAGGTGGATTCCCAACTTGCTTCCAGGCTGTCCGGACCTCCACTACCAGCTATTACCTGTGCCCCAGTCTGCCTAACAACCGCAAGTAAAGATGAGAGGAAACCACCATTAAATTGCGGACTGGTCATTGTCTGCGCCATCACCTGCACTACATCGCACCAACAACATCTAGCCTATAGTATCACTATATCCTGCCCTGGAGCTAAGCTCTGCCTGTGGAGAGCTGAACCAACTCTGCTGCGTCACCATCAGCTCCAGAGGTTCTGCACCGCAGCGGCGGCCCCACATAGCCGCATACCACAGGTGGCGTCATGAACATTATCTATAAAAACTTTATTCCCTTTTCTTTATTACCCTTTTATTGACCGCCCTGGGTCATGGATCGGGTCACTGCCACTGTGACATCCCCCAGCATCGACCGGCCCGGCTAACGAGTACCCCACGGCCCAGGGGGCGCGTCAACTTGGCGTCACGAACAGGATTCATGAAGCCCGGTATAACCGGGTGCTGTATGCCATAGACTTTACTGAACTGTGTCATCACGTCATTTACCATCAGCCATGGGGAAGCAGGAGGCGCCGATCCGGAACCGCCGGGTAAGTGATCCTTTTCACCGGCAGAGCAGCATACTGGTACGTGAGCAGAAAAACAGGACCTGGCTGAGGTTCACTAAGGGGGGAGGAAGATGCCCAACCTGGGAGAGGATTCAGCCGCCACTATAATGCCGTTATCAATGCCATATATACCAGGGGCAGCGTGGTTGCCCCAGTACTCAGGGGAGTCGCACACCCTGACCGACTTTGAGGAGAGACTGCCCAGTTCGTTTAAAGTGTATCCCCTGTCTGAGGAGCAAAAAGTCAGCATCCTCATAGGCCAGCTAATCGGTGCAGCCCAGAGAGAGGTGAAGTCCTGGCCGGGCAGGGACAAAGGCACTGTTAAGGAAATACTGGCCCAGTTGAAGGATACCTTTGACACCCGCACCGCAGCAGAAATTAAGATGAAGTTCTACGGGTGTATGGGACTATGCTCTAAACCTGCAGGAGGCACTGCGGGCCATTAAACAGCTAAACCCCGACAGTGTGCGAGACGAGGACAGATTGGTAACTGAGCAGCTTATTGAGGGGCTCCTGTCTAACGCTCACCGGACACAACTGCGTATTATGGCTCTGCAAAACCCTGATCTGGACTTTGCGCAATTTAAAGACAGAGCCATCCGGGTGCTGCGAGAACTAACCCCAGGCGGCACTGCACCCCTCCGGCGCCTAGCTATCACATACCACCAGGAGGTGGCGTCCTTTTCCCCAGCACATGTGGAGGCTGATGCGCAGACCCTAGATAATGACCCCTCTGCAGACCTACGCCTTCAGGTCCAGAAGCTGACCAAAATTGTGGCTACACTAACCAAAACCATGCAGGCCATGCAAGTGTCTCCAAAGGAAAAGATCCAGCTGGCTTATAGTCCAGATGACGTCCCGTGGCGACGGCAGAGAAGAATTCCACCGATCAGAGGGAGGAACAGCGATCGCTACGACCAGGACGGACAACCCATCTGCCGCCTCTGTCAAAAGGTGGGGCACTTCGCAAGATTCTGCGAAACGAGCAACCCCTGGGGCAGAGGGCCAACCCCAGGAGTAAGATGACTAGACCCACAAAGCTGGTGAGACAAGTACGTGGGAAGATGACCGGTTCTACCTGTCATGCTAGATGGCACCCCGATGAATGCATTGCTGGACACTGGTTCCCAGGTGACAACAATGCCATATATCCTTTTCAAACGATACTGGACTGATTCAGACATTACCAACAGGCCAGATGAACATTTTAACATTGGCCCTTGCCTCAGGTGGGGTATAAAGAGGTGACAATAAAAGTTGGCCGAGTAGAATTGCCATCACAAGGAATGATTATTGTTGATATTGATCGCCAAGAAAGCCATCCTATGATAACTATAGGCACCAATGTGATAGAGAATTGTCTTGGCGAAATTATTGTTTTGTTGCAACAGGTCACAGAGACTGCCAGTTCCAGTCAGCAGCGAGTTCTGCAGAAGGAGATCAGAGCCCAAAGACAACAGGTGGAGCTGTCTGGTGGAGAAGTCGGCAGTGTCAGAATGAGTGATCCATTCCCCACTGCAATGCCCCCTGGGAGTGAAATGATATTATGGTGTCAGGCAGCAATAGGTCTCAGGGGTCAAGATTATCAGGCCCTGGTAGAAACCGTGTCCTCAGATAGTAGGCCCACCATCTTCATAGCCAGGGGTGTAGTCAATGTCCGCAAGGGGAGAGTACCGATATGCATCCTGAATTGTAGGGAGAAAGAGGTCCATTGACCCCGGTATGCCACTCTTGCTGAGCTGTTCACTGTCAGTAACAATGCAATAAAGGCAGTGGAACCTTGCCCCCCGTACAAACCGGCGGAGGATAATGGCAGGTGGAGGATTGGTGTCAGAAGCTACAAGTAGGCACTGACTCCACCCCTTTGCACCAAAAGCATGGGGTGTACTGGGTGGTTCAAGAAAATGAGTGAGTCTTTAGCAAACACCAATTAGACTTTGGGCAGGTAAAAGGGGTCCAACATCATATCCCCACAGGACATCATCCACCAATTAAAGAGAGGTACCGGCCTGTACCCCTGGCTCACTATCAATGTGCCAAAGGAATGTTACGGGAGATGAAGGAGGCTGGGGTGATCAGAGATGGTTGTAGCCCCTGGGCAGCTCCATTAGTTCTCGTTACAATGAGGTACAATGGTACAATGAGGATGTGTGTTGATTACAGGCATATTAACCGCATTACACATAAGGACGCCTACCCATTAGCCGGAATTGAGGAATCATTGGCTGCACTAAGATCTGCTAATTATTTCTCCACTTTGGATCTCACCAGTGGGTATTGGCAGGTTCCCATGCCAGAGGCAGACAGAGAGAAAACCATGTTTACGACACCAATGGGCCTCAGTGAGTTCAACTGCATGCCATTCAGGCTCTGCAACGCCCCGGGAACTTTCCAGCGGTTAATGGAGTGTTGCCTAGGACACAAAAACTTCAAAACTGTTCTGCTGTACCTAGATAACGTAATTGTCTACTCCAAGATGTACGAAGACCACCTGGAGCACCTGGCCGAGGTGTACGAAGCCCTATCTGGTTATGGCCTGAAGGTAAAGCGGTCCAAGTGCCACCTGTTGAAGCCCAACGTGCAGTACCTAGGTCATGGGGTAAGCGCCGAAGGTGTAGCACCAGACCCTGAAAAATTCACCGTTATCAAGGACTGGCCACGACCCTCCACTATCAAGGAAGTGCGGCAGTTCTTCGGTTTGGTAGGCTACTACAGGAGATTCATCAAGGGGTTTCACCAAGATAGCGGCACCCATGCAGGACCCCTTAGTGGGTCAGTCCAAGAAGGCCAAGAACCCGAATCCTCCGTTCAAGTGGAGTAAAACAGAAGAAGAATCCTTCACTCGACTGAAAGTGGCTCTTACTGGAGACGAAGTTCTGGCCTACCCCGACTATGGCCAACCCTTTATACTCTATACGGATGCCTGCAACGTGGGATTGGGAGCAGTGCTGTCCCAGGTACAGCAGGGCAGAGAGAGTGATTGTCTACACCAGCAGGAAGATCCGTCCTATGGAAAGGAACCCCGACAACTATAGTTCCTTCAAGTTGGAGTTTTTAGTCATAGTCTGGGCTGTAACAGAGCACTTCAAACACTACCTCGCCTCCTCCAGATTTACAGTCTTCACGGATATCAACCCTCTGATGCACCTGGAGACTGCGAAGCTTGGTGCCCTAGAACAGAGGTCCCCAACCTTTTTTGCACCAGGGACCGGCTTTAAGCAAGACCAGTTTTCCATGGCCCGGTGGGGGTGGGGGCGGGGCTTTGGTCATATGGGGGTGGGGTTATGGAGGGGTGGAGCTGTATGGGGAGGATGCTGGCGGGACCTCGGTGTACAGCGCTGCTAAGTAGCAGCATTGTACATTGAGCGTCAGTGTATACAGCGCTGCTGCTTAGCAGCGCTACACACTGAACACCGGTACCGGGAGCCGCGTCACTGAAGCCAGTCTGCTGCCCCAGCACGCCCCACATAACATGTTCTGCCGGGGGCGTGTCAGTGAGGAGAGCCTGCCGCCCCACCCCGTCAGGAACACACCATGCTGTGCAGGAGGGCCGCGTCACTAAGACCCGCCCGACGCCCCACCCCGTCCTGCATAATGTTCTCTGCCGGGAGCTGCGAGCTGTCACGGCTATGGCAGAAAACATTATAAATCCACACAGAGCGAGCTCTGACCAGGCGCAGGGCCGCGGAGCTAGCTGTCAGCGGCGCCGCGGACCGGCTGAAAAACCCCAACGGCCCGGTCCTGGTCCGCGGACCGGCGGTTGGGGACCTCTGCCCTAGAATAATGATGGATGGCTCGACTCTCCAACTACGAGTTTACCATCAAGTATCGGGCAGGGCATAAAAACACTAATGCTGATGCTCTGTCCAGGATGCCCAACTTGCCAGATAGGGAAGAAGACCCGGAAGAGCTGGAGGAGATAGAGATACCCGCTTTCCATCATCACGGGGTGACACAGTTCTCCCACTATGTGAGGAACAAGCACTCCGCCAACAGAGAGGCCACGTTTAACCCATTGCCCCACCATGGATGGGCAGAGACTAGTGTTGAGCGAGCATGCTTGACACTGCTTGGTACTCGCCCGAGCATCTCACTACTCGGGATGTTCGGCGAGCACCGAGTATTTCCGGGTTATTCGGGCGGGAGCTCGGGTCTCCACCCTGCACGTTTGGCACTCTTTACATAGCTAATGAACATGCAGGGATTGCCAGCCAGTCACTGTAATGCCGCAGCCATGTTGTTTGTGGGCATTACAGTGATTGGCTGGCCGCACAGCGTCACCTCGAGTATTTAAAACTGGGCGCCGCCATCTTGGACACAGTCGCCCGGGATCAGACAGTGTAGAGTCAGTGCTGCTGAGTTAGGGAGAGATATATAGTGCGAAATAGGTAGTGTAGGGTCTATAGAGCCTGCCAAATCAAACAAACAGTCCTTCTCAGGACTAATATCCATCCCAGATATCAGACAGGCAGGCAGGCAGGCTGTATAGGAGACGCAGTGGTTATACCAACAAACAGTGCATTACAGTCCTGTGTGCTCCTGCTGGTCAAATTGCTAGACTTATCCCCCGGTCTCAGGGGCCAGGAAAAATCCTTTTTTTTCATCTAAATCCTGTATTTTTTTTTCCCTCAGTCAGACTGTACAAATACACGTCTTATTAACCTTTTGGTATCCCCCCCCCCCCCCCCTCAAAAAAAATTGAGTGTGTCTGTGACTTTTAAACAGATATATTTGTGTCTGAATAGATTCTGGTGTAGGCCAAATAACTAGAACTGTAGTTTTGCATTTCCATGGTTCAAATCTCTGTATTATTCAGCTTTAGGCCTTTTTTCTGTAAAAAAAAAACAGTAATAGTGTCTCCCTGACTGTTCAGACACAAGTATATCTGTTTAAAAGATTCTGGTGTAGGCCACATAACTATAACTGTGGTTTTGCAGTTCCACTGTTCAAATTTCAGTATTATCCAGCTTTAGGCCTTTTTTCCGTAAAAAAAAACAGTAATAGTGTCTCGCTGACTGTTCAGACACAAATATATCTGTTTAAAAGATTCTGGTGTAGGCCAGATAACTAGAACTATGGTCCTGCAGTTCCACGGTTCAAATCTCTGTATTATCCAGCTTTTGGCCTTTTTTCCATAAAAAAACAGTAATAGTGTCTCCGTTACTGTTCTGACACAAATATATCTGTTTAAAAGATTCTGGTGTAGGCCACATAACTATAACTGTGCTTTTGCAGTTCCACGGTTCAAATCTCAGTATTATCCAGCTTTAGGCCTTTTTTCCGTAAAAAAAAACAGTAATAGTGTCTCGCTGACTGTTCAGACACAAATATATCTGTTTAAAAGATTCTGGTGTAGGCCACATAACTATAACTGTGGTTTTGCAGTTCCACTGTTCAAATCTCTGTATTATCCTGCTTTTGGCCTTTTTTCCTTAAAAAAAGCAGTAATAGTGTCTCCCTGACTTTTCAGACACAAATATATCTGTTTAAAAGATTCTGGTGTAGGCCACATAACTATAACTGTGTTTTTGCAGTTCCCCGGTTCAAATCTTTGTACTATCCACCTTTTTGCCTTTTTTACATAAAAAAAAACAGTTTGAGTGTCTCGCTCAGTGTTCAGACACAAATATATCTGTTTAAAAGATTCTGGTGTAGGCCAGAGAAATAGAACTGTGGTTTTCCTCTTCCACGTTTCTAATCTCTTTTTTATTACCCTTTTTCCATTGATAGTGCGAGTGTAAGATATTTAACTTCATTTACAATGGGCAAGGCGCGTGGCAAGGGACGTGGAACTGGACGTTCTGGTGATAGTGCGTGTAGAGGATGGGGCCGTGGCCAAGGTGAAAATGTGCCACAACCAACAGCCACATATTCTCGCTCCCACTTCTTGACCGAATTACTAGGGAAGCACACTACAACACCAGTATTGCGAACTGATCAGTGTGAACAGGTTATTAATTGGATAGCAGATAATACTTGCAGTTACCTGGGCACCACCACCTCTGGTCTGTCTTCCACACGGTCAAGTTTTAGTAGCCGTGATTCTCGACCGCATACTCCTCCTCACCCTTATACTCCTTCCTCCCACCATGCTGAGTGTCGTCAGACAGCAACTGATCCCACAGTTGGACACTCTGAAGAGTTGTTCACTGGTCCATTTCCATATTTGTGCCCCTCGCCTGCTCTGCTTGAAGTGGTGGAAGAGGAGATCCCATGTAGCGATGCCCAAATATTTGAACAGCCACAGCCACAGGAAGCCGATGCTGGAAATTTGTCACAAGAGGTGAACGATGACGAAACACAATTGCCACGAAGTGAGGAGGAGGATCGTGGTGCGCAAGTGGAAGAGGAGGAGGTGGTGGATGATCTAGTAACTGACCCAACGTGGCAGGAGGACACGCAGAGCGAGGCCAGCAGCACACAGGGGGAGGTAGGCAGAGTACCCCAACAGGCAGGAAGAAGCAGTGTGGTGGCCGCAGACAGAAGGTGGGCAACCGTTTTCCGTAACACCAACACGAGGGACGTTGACATGTTGACAGTACAACCATTAGGTCTTCCAGAGTCTGGAATTTTTTTTAAGACTCTGCTGATAACCCCAAAAAGGCCATTTGTACCACCTGCCAAGCCAGCATCAGCAGGGGTGACAAAACTACCAGCCTGACCACCACCAGCATGATCAGGCACATGTCAGCAAAGCAAAAAAAAAAAAAAACCTGAAGGTCTGAACTGAAACGTAAGTTGATATGCATGCAAAATGTAAATGCATGTACACACAAGGCCATTAAACAGAGAGAAACCAAAGACAAGAAAAATACCCAAATAACTGAAAGTAAATGTATAAATCGCACAGTGCAAAAATAATAATTAATAATAAAGGCGGGATGGCTTTCACATTATTTTGATCAAAATTATGTTAACTAAATACCCTTTATTATTTATTATTATTTTTGCACTGTGCGATTTATACATTTACTTTCAGTTATTTACATTTTGCATGCACATCAACTTACGTTTCAGTTCAGACCTTCAGGTTTTTTCTTTGCAGTCAGTATGCTTTAGTGCATATAAAAGGGTGTGGCCGCCCTTTGTCTGGGCAGAGACGCTCATTTTGCCTCGGCTTTATGCTTACACTAGGGATCCAGTCTCTCTGCCCTTGTCCATATGTATGTCACTTGACAAATGGTAAGGTTTTTAATATTAGAGTTAGGACTGTCCCATAAGGGTTGCCGTGAAGTTGCGGGATGGCTTTCACATTATTTTGATCAAAATTATGTTAACTAAATACCCTTTATTATTTATTATTATTTTTGCACTGTGCGATTTATACATTTACTTTCAGTTATTTGGGTATTTTTCTTGTCACATGTCAGCAAAGCACCCGACTTTGTGGGGCGAACCCCAGGGTCCACGACCAGTGTCAGCGGTGTCACCACTGCTTCTTCCGCTGTTGTTAGTGTAAGAGAACCTCCTGTTGTGCGTGCAAGGCAATCCCCTGTCCATACTGCATGCAAAGATGCCCCCTTCTCTCAGTCTACCCTTGTTATGGCAGTTTCTCAAGAAACAGCATCAACGTCCACGTCCCACCGCAGCGTTCAATTATCCATATCCCAGAGCTTTGAACGAAAGCGCAAATTCACAGTCAACGCCCCACAGTCCTAAATTCGCACATTTCATGACTACTTGCGTTGGAAATGCTGCCTTTTAGGCTGGTGGAGACGGAATCCTTCCGCAACCTTATGGCGGTGGCCGTCCCTCGGTACTTGGTCCCCAGCCGATACTATTTTGCCCAGTGTGCCATCCCCGCACTACACAAAAACGTGTCCCAAAACATCTGCCGTGCCCTCAACAAAGCAGTTACTGGGTGAGTCCACCTGACAACGGACACGTGAACAAGTGCTTGTGGCCAGGGACTGTACATCTCCCTGATGGCACACTGGGTAAACATAATGGAAGCTGGGACCCAGTCGGACCTTGGGACGGAACACATCCTCCCCACACCGAGGATTGTGGGCCCTATGTCAGTCAGAGTTGCCCCCACAGTGTACAGCTCCTGCGCATCATCCTCCTCCTCATGTTCAGCCTCCATCTCAGATATCACCACATCAGTTACAAGCTGGAAGCACTGCAGTACTGCCTCAGCCAAGAGGCAACAGGCTGTGCTGAAACTCATAAGCTTAGGTGATAAACCTCACACTGCTTGTGAGTTGTAGACAGCTGTGAAAGAGCAGGCAGATCTGTGGCTGAGACCGCTGAACCTACATCCAGGCATGGTCGTGTGTGACAATGGCCGTAACCTGGTGGCGGCTCTGAGGCGAGGCGAGATCACACACGTACTATGCCTGGCTCATGTGCTTAACCTCGTGGTTCAGCGTTTTCTTAAATCGTACCCCGAATTGCCAGATCTGCTCGTCAAAGTACGCTGCCTATCAGCTCATGTTCGGAAGTCGGCTACAGCTTCCGCCGCTCTTGCTGTGTTGCAGCAGCATTTGCAGCTTCCGGGACACCGATTGGTGTGTGATGTCCCCACACATTGGAACTCTACCCTCCACATGTTGCAAAGGATTTGTGAGGAGAAGAGAGCAGTTGTGGAGTTCCAGCTGCAACAAGGCTGTCGATATTCAGGTCAGACTCCACACATAAGACTTCAGGAGTGGACCTGGATGTCTGACATATGTACCATCCTGACAAACTTTGGGGAGTCCACCAAGATGGTGATTGGCGATGACGCCATCATTAACGTCAGCATTAGAGATGAGTGGTGTTCGACTAGAACTGTTGTCCAATCTCAAATTCAAGCTGTTTTGGGCAGTGTTCGAGTCGTTCCAGGAACGCGAACGATTTGCAAAAAATTCGGCTGTTCGAGGTTATGTTCGATAACTGTTCGTGCACCAAAAGCGTGTCCTGCATGTCTGGCGCTATTTAGAGCACCAATCATGCAGGGATTGCCTGCCACTCACTGTAATGCCACAGCCATGGTGGTTGTGGCATTACAGTGGTTGCCCAAATCGATGGGAACAGTGCTCACAGTGAAACATGAAAAGCCGGCAATTCAGCAACGGCATACACCGGTACCCGACAATTTAGAACAGAAAGAATAGAGTATCACACATAGAGTAGATAGATAGAAACATATCAGTCACATATATAAGAAGTACAGTGACAGTGTTGGTTACTGTACTTGTCATTTAGTGTTAAAGGATTTATTAAAAAAAATATTAGTGTTTTCATGCACCGTCTCTTTAAAAAAGCCAGCCGGCAATTCAGCATCGGTACCCGACAATTTATAAAAGAAAGAATAGAGCATCACACAGAGATTAGATAGATAGAAACATGTCAGTCACATATATAAGAAGTGCAGTGATAGTGTTGATTACTGTACCTGTCATTTAGTGTTAAAATAATGGATTTATTAAAAAAAATTTACCTGGGGTTCCCCATAATTTTAGTCTCTAGCGGAGGTTAAGCAGATGGCTAGGGCAGATGTTTGAAGCCTGGGAAGGGGGTAATACCCACGGAGCTTCCCAGGCTACTAATATCAGCCCCCAGCTGAATACCTAGCCTTTAATAGCTATTAAAATGGGGAACCCCCCAAAAAGTGACGTGGGGTCCCCCCTATTTTAATAGCTAGCAAAGGCTAGGCAGACAGCTGGGGGCTAATATTAATAGCCCAGGAAGGGTGCCATGAATATTGGCCCCCTCCCAGGCTAGAAACCCCAGCCGTCAGCCGCCCCAGAAATGGCGTGAGGGGTTAATAAAGATGCAGACCCTAAATTATTAATTTTTAATTAATTTTTCCCAAAAATACGTGGGGCTTCGCCCTATTTTTGTGTCCAGCCAGGTACAGCAGGCAGGAACGGGCTGCCCCCAACCACCAGCTGCCTATTTGTACCTGGCCGGATACAACAATATAGGGAAGCCCTTTTTTTTTAAATTATTTCATGATTGGCATTATCAGCTGGCCCTAAGCCCGAAATTCAGGGGGTCACGCCAATATTAGACATGACCGCCATGAATTTCTAGTAAAGTATTTAAAAAAACACAACACCCAGAATAAAGTCCTTTAATTGAAATAAACACACAATTTTTTAATGTTCTAAATTAAACCATACTTACCATCACGCCCGTTCCAGCTGAAGCCAACGATCTCCTGTAATAAAAGTAAAATAATAAAGCAACCTCTTCCTTACCTTTCCATGGTTCCCACGACAGCTTCAGCTCTGCTACATTGACATGAGAGGCTGGATCGCAGCCGAAAGCTACCATCCAGCTTGCCACACCACAGACACTGAGAAGCGCAGGCATGCTTGCGCTCCTCAGTGTCTCGCTGTGACGGCATCCAGATGAGCCGAGGTCATGTCCAATGAACTCAGCTCACCTCATGCAAGTCACTGACAGCGTGGGAAAATTCTCCTGCGCTCAGCGCTTCAGCAGGAGAATTCTCCCATGCTGGGATGGCATTGAGATGACAGGTTGGATGGCAGCTGAGCGCTTGACTAACTCTGGGGATGGGGATGACTCGGTACCCGGGCCTTTGCCTGGCCTTGGGGATGTCGCGGTGGTCGGCTCCCGGGCCCGTACACTGGGGTCACTCTTTAAAAGGGTGAATATTTGTTTGTTTTACAAAAGTTCATGATGCCACCTGTGGTTTCTGGTGAGAATCATCAGCGCTGCGGCAGTCCACTGAGGCCGGTGATAAGGCAGCTGGGTGGTATAGCTCCCCACAGGTGTAGCTAGGCCTCAGGGCAGTGTATGCAAAGGGGATGCAGGACAGGCAAGACCCAGCCGGGTCAGAGCAAGAACGGGGACAGACACGGTAGTCACTTCAGTACCTTTTACTGGTGGAAATTCAGGCACATCCCGGAGCACTGTAGGGTGAAGGGTGCATATCAGGATCCTCCCCAATGAGCGGGTGTAAGGCCTCCTGTTTCTTGCCTCTGCGTAGTAAGTTTCTGACCTGCCTGGAGTTAGGCCTAAATTTGTCTCTGTCCTGCGCTGGCTGGCCTTGTGATAGGGCCTTTTCTTGGAGTACACGCTCCTCAGCTTGCGGGGCCTATGTGTCTCCTGGCTCTGTTACGTATCAGCACTTTAGCGATCCTGGGACTAGTGTTGAGCCACCCCCGTAGTGTTCGAGTTCGGTTCGGTTCGTCGAACACCCGTGTGTTCGTCGACCTGTTCATCGAACACCTTCGAACACCTTTAAAACCAATGGCAGGCAAACGAAAACACATAGAAACACATAGAAAACACCTTCAAAGGTGTCCAAAACCTGACAAACTGCTCAGAAGACACAACTAACACATGGAAAAGTGACAAGAACATATAGTCATGCGAATAGAAAAGAGGTGGAGGAGTAAAAGGAGGGGGAGACACAGATATAGGCATGGCATGCCCTTCTAAAAGCAAAGAAGTGCGAAGCCGACACGGCCAGTCCGTTCCTGCCCGTGCCACGGGTTTGTGCCAGAGCCGCGGTGGACCCTGACGGCCAGCCCCCCTCTCCCAAAACTGGTGCCTGTCCGCTGGTGGGTCGAGCGAGCCCCCCTGTGGTGGAGGCAGCTCTAAGCTTTTTAATTTAAATTGTCTCTCTAATTTGAATGAATACACTTTAAATCCTTTTACAAGGATCTATTGGAGGGCAAGTCTCATGCCAGCAGCCACGTAATTCCAGCTCCAGTAGAGTCCACTAAAGCTGCTGCAGTTAAAAAGTTTTTATAAGGATCGAGCTCGGCGGTCCACCGCAAGGCGTCCTACCGCCAATCCCAGCCCCTATGCCTTGGGGTGCCTCCCGATGCTCTTCACTGAGTATCCCGGGGTCCCGAAGCATTTCCTTTGAAAAAATTAAGTGTCCAAACTACAGGTGGTGTAGCTTGCTTTACAGCTGGGATAATCCGCTGACTAGCAGACACTGCTACTAGGCACAAAGTATTTCCTGGGCTAGATGCAGTTAAAAATTTGTAATTAGATACTCTCGTTGGATGCTGAGAAAGCATTCCATAGAGTCTCCTGGCACGAAATATATTATTCTCTTAAAAAGCTTGGGGTAGGGGTCTAGGGGACCCTTTTATAGCCAAAATCACGGCCCTGTATCGCAATACGTCACCTAGGCTGAAGATAAATGGAACTGTAGCACCCCGAGGGCTCGGTTGCTACAGAGGTATTGCACCTCACCCAGAGGTGTGATATCTTACTCTCAGGTAAGGATGGAGTGTGGATCAGGACCCCGACACCTGCATGCATTACACCACATTGCCGTGGGGCAGGGCGACCAATATGCCCCTGAGATGGGCACGACAGTCCCTGTCCCTGGCTGGAGTGGGGGGAGGGAAAACCGAGGAAGAGGAACCCTGTAGTGCAGGAGCAGGGAGGAAGCAGTTCCTGGGTGCATTGAGAAGGGAGTATAAAAGGTGGGCACCATCTTAGTTCAGTGCAGAGAAGTCTGAGCAGAAGTGACAGGGAGCAGGGGCTCTGCATGAGCTCTGCTCCGGAGGCGGGCCTAGTAACAGAGGCCCAGGCCTGGAAGAGAGAGAAGGAAGGAAGAGGAGCGGAGAAGGCTCCAGGAACGAGGAATGAAGGGATCCCAGGGGTGCGGACGGGCGAGTCAACACCGCATGCCCGAATCCACCTGCGTGGAGGGGTCAGGCCAAAGGGGGAGACCGGTCCCCGAAACTAGTGGAGGCGGGAAAAAACCCTCAGCTAGAAACCGGAGGCTGTGACATTTTATGTGGCGCAGCCCCTCGCTACACCCGCTAGGAAGGCACCACATAGGGTCAGAGAAACTGGCGCCAAGTTTACCAAGAGGAGGCCCGAGGCAGCCGGACAGAAGTGGTGGTAAGAAAGGCCAGACAAAGGACACACAAAGGGGGTCCTGTGAAGCGCTCCAAAGCTATCAGGGAGTTGTCTGAGCCCCTCACCTGGTGAGCACAGTACGACGTGGGCAGCCGTTACCTGCAGAAGTGGTCTGGTTAATAAGAACTGTGAGTAAAGGCCCTGGACTGCATCACTGACGCCGAGTCGTTACTGCTGCTGCCCTGCACCATCACCCCCATCCTCCGCATACACTGCCCTGAGGCTATACTCCTCCCGTGGGGAGTTATACTACGCTCTGCTGCACCCACAACACCAGCCTCAGCAGTCTGCCCTGCAGCGGCAGTTCACTCTGACCACAATTCACGGGTGGCGTAGTCAGACATTTAAACATCAAAACCACATAAATAGTTCCGCCACTGGTTTGACCGCCCTGAGCCACGGAACCGGGTCGCCGCCACGGAGACTACAACCACCAGCATCCACCAAAAAGGGTCCGACTCCGGGTGTCCCAAGGCCCAGGGGGCGCGTCAGAACATTTTCATCACCTTTCATAATCACCAATGGGACAAGGCAGGGATGTCCTCTGTCCCCTCTCTTATACATCCTAGTGACGGAGCACCTGCTCTCATCAATTCGCCATAACCCCAATATTAGGTGGATTGAGGTGGGAGGCACCGAGTACAAGTGCTCTCTATTTGCTGATGATGTCCTAGTATATATCACTCAATCACATATATCCATCCATGCTGTTATGGCTGAAATAGATCACTTTGTTACATGGTCAAATTTTAAAATCAATGCAGCGAAGTCTGAGGCCCTCGATGTCTCCCTCCCCAAATCCATACAGGATTCCATCCAGTCCAACTTTCCCTTTGCCTGGCCCTCGCAGGGTATCAAATACTTAGGAATTCCTATTCATAGAGACCTCTCCCGTCTATGTTATCTTAATTTTGGGCCCTTTATTGAACAACTCCATACAGACCACGGTTGGCAAGTTAGAACTGTAAGATTCACTACGTGAACCACTGGTGTTTTGTGGAAAAGCACATGCACACTGTGTTACAAATTATTATGCAAAAAGTGTTTAGGAGTGATAAGGGAAGAATTTGTTTGTCAGTTAAACTCGTTGATGGTGATGTGTGTCAGGGCTCTTTATATCACTGTAAGCAATTGCAGACACCTGTGCTAATTAGTTTGGCAGGTGTGTCCAATGAAAGACAAGACTACTTAAGAAGGCTGTCCCACATTATTAAGCAGCCTACATTTCTGCCAAAATGGGAAAGAAAAAGATGTGTCGGCTGCTGAAAAGCAACAAATTGTGGAGTGTTTAGGTCAAGGCATGACTACAATCAACATTGCCAAGACGCTTCATCCTAATCATCGCACAATCAAGAAGTATGTAGCTGATTCACAGTACACACGTGTGCGTGCTGATAAGGGCAAATTGAGGACTCTTTCCTACTGGCAATTACGTCAGGTTAAAAGAGCAGCGGCAAAAAAGCCTGTCATAGCAGCAGACAAGTTTTTGAAGCTGCTGGTGCCTCCAACGTCCCCCGAACAACAAGATGCAGGGTCCTTCAGAGGTTTGCAGCTGTGCGTAAGCCATCCTGTCGACCTCCTCTATCCACAGCACACAAGCAGAAACGGCTCCAGTGGGGCACACAATACATGAAGACTGACTTCAAAACTGTTTTGCTCACGGATGAGTGCCGTGCAACGCTCGATGGTCCAGATGGATGGAGTGGAGGATGGCTGGTTGATGGACACCCCACGCAAACACGGCTACAGCGCCAACAAGGAGGAGGTGGCGTAATGTTTTCGGCTGGAATCAAGGGGAGAGAGATTTTCGGCCCCTTTAGGATCCCTGAAGGGGTAAAGATGAACTCCATAATGTATGTGGAGTTTCTCAAACAGCACTTCCTGCCATGGTTCAAGAAGAAGAACCGTGTATTCCACAGCAAGATCATTTTCATGCATGATAATGCACCGTCTCATGCTGCACATAACACATCTGCATCTCTGGCTGATATGGGCATAAAAGGGGACAAACTTATGGTGTGACCCCCATGCTCCCCTGACCTCTACCCCATTCAGAACCTCTGGAGCATCATCAAAAGGAGTGTCTATGATGGCAGGAGGCAGTTCACATCTAAGCAACAGCTCTGGGAGGGTATTCTGTCCTCATGCAAAACAATTGAAGCAGAAACCATCCAAAACCTGACAAATTCAATGGACGAGAGAGTTCAGAAGCTCCTTTCGGACAAGGGGTCCTATGTGCAAATGTAACATCACCTAGAATAAAGTTTTGAGTTGAAAACTGTTTGATTTAAGTTTCTACTAACCTGTTAATGCTTATAATTTCAAAAATGACCATTTTTTTGTTCTTTATTAAAATGAAAAGGTTGATCGAAGAGTGTGGGGGATCTAAGAGTGTGGCAACCCAGTAGTCAGGATTACTTCGAATTCTGCAGGTAGTGCAGCAAGAAGGCACTCATGTGTCTTGCGCATCTAGGAGCCCCAAAATTATTTTCCGGGCTAGATGCAGCTAAAAATTATTATTAATTTTAAATCTGGTGGAGCTTAGTATAGATGGCCTAATAGAATCAGTACTGCACACTGCTACAAAGCCCAAATAATTTTCCAGCCAAGATACAGATAAACATGATTAGTAATTTTAAATCTGGTGGAGCTTAGTAAAGATGGCCTAATAGAATCAGTACTGCACACTGCTACAAAGCCCAAATTATTTTCCAGCCAACATACAGATAAACATGATTAGTAATTTTAAATCTGGTGGAGCTTAGTATAGATGGCCTAATAGAATCAGTACTGCACACTGCTACAAAGCCCAAATTATTTTCCAGCCAAGATACAGATAAACATGATTAGTAATGTTAAATCTGGTGGAGCTTAGCGTAGATGGCCTAATAGAATCAGTACTGCACACTGCTACAAAGCTCAAATAATTTTCCAGCCAAGATACGGATAAACATGATTAGTAATTTTAAATCTGGTCGAGCTTAGTATAGATGGCCTAATAGAATCATTACTGCACACTGCTACAAAGCCCAAATTATTTTCCAGCCAAGATACAGATAAACATGATTAGTAATTTGAAAGCTTAAAACGGTTGGTGAAGTGATTTTAACCAATCATCAAGCTTTTACTCTCCCCAGGATGACACAGGGGTAGAAAAGTCATTTCAGATCCATGATTTGTTCATCTTTATGAACGTGAGTCTGTCTACATTATCAGTGGAGAGCCGCGTGCGCTTATCTGTCAGCACACCACCAGCAGCGCTGAACACACGTTCAGACAGAACGCTGGCTGCGGGGCATGACAAGATCTCCAAGGCGTAAGTGGCGAGCTCTGTACATTGATCCAGATTGGAAGCCCAAAAAGAGCAAGGGTCCAGTGACACAGTCATGGCTTCAATGTTTACTTGGAGATACTCCTGTACCATCGTCTCTAGGCGTTGACTATGTGTCAGACTTCTTGTCTCCTGTGGCTTTGCAAAGGATGGGCAAAAAAAGTGGTGAAATGATTCCGCAAAATTGATGTTACCAGAAGATACTGTGTTTATGTTACGGTTTGAGTGCTGAACACTCGACGGTCCCACGGTTGGCAAGTTAGAATTGTGAGATTCACTACGTGCACCACTGGTGTTTTGTGGAAAAGCACATGTAAGATTCTGCAACAGTCTCTGCTGATACTCCGGCATGCGTGCATCCCTTTCTATGGCAGGAATAATTTCTGCAAATTTACTTTTGTACCGGGGATCTAACAGTGTGGCAACCCAGTAGCCAGGATTATTTCTAATTCTCACAATTCGAGGGTCATGTTGCAGGTAGTGCAGCAAGAAGGCACTCATGTGTCTTGCGCATCCAGGAGCCTCAAGTCCCTGTTGTGTTGGTGGCGAGGTAACAATCATGCTTCCTTCCTCTGTCCTCTCCCCCCAACCTCGCACAACAGAAATGTGATCAAGGTCTCCCTCATCTGATGAGTCTTCCATCAGTTCGTCCTCCACTTCTTCCTGGGCTCCTGCACCTTCCTCACTAGTTTGGCTGCTAGCATGCGCCCTGGTAAAACCATCTCCCCCACCCTCACATGCCTGCCGCCTTGGTGCTGCCGACCGTCTGGACCTTGCAGATGTTAGCCCTTCCGCATATGACTCGCCCCCTAGGCCGTGGGGCACTCGGAATCGGGCAATAGGGAGACGATAGGGGTAGTAGTGGCGACCCGGTCCCGTGGCTCAGGGTGGTCAAACCAGTGGCAGTCTTTTAGATGTTTGAGATAATGTCCGACTACGCCACCCGTGGATTGAGGTTATTAGGAACCGCCGCTGCAGGGCAGACCGCTGGGGCCGATGATGTGTGCAGCTGGGATGGTATGACTCCCCACGAGAAGAGTACGTCACCAGGGCAGTGTAGTGGATGGTGAGAGTGATGGTGGTGAAAGTCCCAGTACCGGTTGTGCCGGAGGAGCGAAAAAGCACACAGACAACGTACTGCAGTCCAGGGTCTTTACTCACGGTTAATATCCAAGTCACTTCAGCTGGCAATGACTGCCCGAGCCGTGCTGCGTCCACCAGGTGAGGGGCTCGGTCAACTCCCAGGCAGCTCAGGAATATGGCACAGGACCCCCTTCTTTCCTTTCTCTGGCCTGCCTCACCAGTGACCCACTTTTGTCAAGCTGCCACGGACTTGTGCGGGTAAACGTGGGCCCCGTTCTCCGCTGTCCTATATGGTGCCTTCCTAGCAGGTTTGATGAGGTGTCGCACCAATAAATGATCACGCCGTCCAGTCTTTGGCTGAGGGTAGTTTCTCCTCCACCAACTTGGGATCCGGCACCCTTAATCTGCCTGACCCTTCACCCTGTATTCTCGTGGGTTCCTAGGGTCCCTTCTTCCTTCTTGTTCCTGAGCCCTTCTGTTTCTTCCTCTCTTTCTTTGCTGTTACTTTCTGTTTCTGTTCCTTTCTGTTCTTGTTCCTTTCTGTTCCTGGCCCTCTCCCCAGGTCTGCCTCATGGAGCTGGGCCCAGACTGAGCCACAGCTCCCTGTCAGCCCTCTCTGGCCGAACTCCTTCTCTCTCTTCTCCTCCTGCTTGAACTGACCCAGAACTAAGATGGTGCCCACCTTTTATACATCCCTCTACAAACATGAGCCCAGGTGACCAGCAACCAATGAGCTCCTTCCTATGCTCAGGAACCAACCCCTATCTGCTCCTACAGCACTGGGTATTCCACCCCCTTCCCCACTCCAGCCAGGGACATAGTCGGTCGTGCCTGCACTTCTGTCTAGTGGGAGCACCGTTGAGCTGTCCCTCGGAAATGGGGTGTGTGTGCTGTATGCAACTAACTGAGCCCTGGTCCATACTCCATCCTTACCTGGGAGTGGAATACCACACCTCTGGCAGAGGTGCAATACCCCTGTAGCGGCCGAACCCTCGGGGCGCTACATTCCCCCCTGGTAAACCACAGCACGTCCTGGGGCTGGAAAAGAGCAAAAACAGTTAATTACAGGACATGCAAACTTTTTCAAAACTTTTCACATCAGGAAACAGGCAACAAGGTGCAATTCCCTTTATGGGACACACTTTTCTTTCACTAGGCATTATAAAATATTTTCAACACTACTGGAACTCTTTTGTCACTTGTCATATAAAACGGTTTCAAGATTATGTAAAACATTTTCTAGCAGCATATAAAACTCTTCATATAAAACAATTTTAGGCAAAACACATTCTTGTATTCTTGGATCATGGCCGCGGTGCAACTTGCGACCAGGTGTTCTTCTCTCTTAAAGGTGCAACAGTCCAGCAGATTTATCTTGAGGTAGACGTTGCAGTCTTTTTATAAAACTAGTAGGGGGCGCTTTAGGAAGCGCAACTATTTTCAGGGGCGGCCGCTCTCAGTCCTCGGCCAGTTTTGGGAGGGGAATGGCTGCTCACAGTCCTCAGCCTGGTAGGGGATATAGGGGATAACGTTCACGCGGGAAACAGTTTCACGAAAGTCCTTTGTACCCCGACAGGTAACTATTTACACTGGTATGCCACTGTTCACTGGTAGCGATACCCTCCAGCTGCTCCTTGCTCCTCATAATCTTCAGGCCCGTCCGGGCCCTCTCGGTACTCAGGGTCTAAGTGGTACTGTTCCTCCTCCTCTACCACTCTGTGGACGTGGAGGGCGTACCATCCCTTCACGCCTTGGTGTCGGGTGTAAGACACCACATCCCCTGGATATAGATCCCGCCCTCAATGACCTTCTGGCAGGTGGCTTTCTACATCCCTCCGGGTCACAAATATGTCACTGATGGTGTCCGGATCTCAGATGAAGCCCCAGCCATGCTCCATCTGAAATTTCATGACAGTCCCGGTGACTCGAGGACCGCGGGCAGTTCGGGGATCTCGCCGGCCCTTCATTTTCTGCTTCCCACTTCGGGCCTGCAACTTCTCCAGCTTCACGCGCCGCTCTCGCTGCTCCCTCTCGAACATCTCCAGCTGTTGGCGGCAGGCCTCCCGTCAGCTTGCTGCGTCCGCCCGTGTTTCTTGTGTGAACCCCATCAGGTCCTCTCCGGTCGGATCCCACTCATACTGAGCATCCTCCAAGGGAAGATGGGAGACTTCCAGAGGCTCCGGAGCGGGTATGAGGGGCTCAGATGGTACTCCAGCCTCCGCGGGCGGACTTCCCAGCAGGCAGGGGTTAACATACTCGGGGGGCCAGATGAAAGGAAGCCCATCCGGACCAGTATGTTGGGTGAAAAGATCTGCGCCCATAGGTGGTACTGCAGAGGCAGGGGGCGCGAGCGGGTTGGCGGCGCCCGGGGGTACTCGGCCTTGCGACCAGGCCCGCTGTGGTCATTTCCTGGTTGCACCCAGGGGAGGCACAGAGGAAGCAGAGGGCTCTGGCAGGGCAGCGGCGCCCGGGAGCGCTAGGCCTTGCGACCAGGCCTGCAATGGTGGTCTATTGATCACGCCCAGGGTCAGAGGGCACGGCGTGGGGCGGGGCTCGCTGGCGGCGTCGACGGCCTGGGAACTGGTTGGTAACGGTGGAGGCACGGTGTCGATGGCGGGTTCAGGTACGTTGGGCTCTGCAACAGGGTGCAGGGGCAGGTCGGCGGCCCCAGGGTTCGGGGTAGGCACGTCTACGTTACCTGCCTCTGCTGTCGTGGCCTCCTCCGCGGCGTCGTCCTCGGCCTCCGCTCTGTTTTCATTGCCCTCAGTGGCTGGTGTGCTGCTGGATGTCGGTGGTGCCTCCTGCTGCGGGATCACGGCCCACCGGGTCATCTCCTCCTTCCACCCGGCAATCATGTCCCGCTGCGCCCGGACCATCCTCCGGTCCAGCTCCTCTAGCGCAGCGCGCACATACTCGGGGTCTTCCTTGGGGAGGTGTTCTAGCAGCTCCGTGAAGCTGCATGGTGGTTCGGCCTGCAGCAGGCCTCTCGCCAAGGTGTTGGAGCTGGCTCCTCTCTCCATCTCCGGGTGTGGTCTGGCCAGACTGATCCAGACCACCCCCTGCCCCACAGTTTTCTTCTCTTTCCGCCCCCATGGGGGATGGTCCTGGGGCATTCTGCTGACAATCACTCTCAGGGGCAGCCCCCCCATGTTGACGGACATTTCCACAGCCGCGCTCATGGCTGTTGGGGGTGGGCTCCTTCTTTGGCGCCATTCTGGGACCTGGCCCACGATGGGAGGTGGCTTCCTGTTGTCTTTCGGCATGCATATTATGGCGCTCGTTCTTCTGGGGTGGGCGCCATCTTTAGTACAGTGAAACAGTCTCTTTTCAGGCGCGCAGTACCCGTTGTTAGCGGGCACGAAATCCTGCCGACTACGCCAAAGCTGACTCGCCCCCTAGGCCGTGGGGCACTCGGAACCGGGCAATAGGGAGACGATGGGGGTAGTAGTGGTGACCCGGTCCCGTGGCTCAGGGTGGTCAGACCAGTGGCAGTCTTTTAGATGTTTGAGATAATGTCCGACTACGCCACCCGTGGATTGCGGTTATTAGGAACCGCCGCTGCAGGGCAGACCGCTGGGGCCGATGATGTGTGCAGCTGGGATGGTATGATTCCCCAAGGGAACAGTACTGCCCCAGGGCAGTGTAGTGGATGGTGGGAGTGATGATGGTGAGAGTCCCAGTACCGGTAGTGCCAGAGGAGCGAAAAAGCACACAGACAACGTACTGCAGTCCAGGGTCTTTACTCACGGTTAATATCCAAGTCACTTCAGCTGGCAATGACTGCCCGAGCCGTGCTGCGTCCACCAGGTGAGGGGCTCGGTCAACTCCCAGGCAGCTCAGGAATATGGCACAGGACCCCCTTCTTTCCTTTCTCTGGCCTGCATCACCAGTGACTCACTTTTGTCCAGCTGCCGCGGACTTGTGCGGGTAAACGTGGGCCCCGTTCTCCGCTGTCCTATATGGTGCCTTCCTAGCAGGTTTGATGAGGTGTCGCACCAATAAATGATCACGACTAGTGTTGAGCCACCCCCATAGTGTTCGGGTTCGGTTCGGTTCGTCGAACACCGGGATGTTCGAGGAACTGTTCGTCGAACTGTTCGTCGAACACCTTAGAACACCGTCGAACACCGTTAAAACCAATGGCAGGCAAACAAAAACACATAGGAACACATAGAAAACACCTACAAAGGTGTCCAAAAGCTCACAAACTGCTCAGAAGACGCTTTCTTTAAAAAAGCCGGCCGGCAATTCAGCAGCGGCATACACCGGTACCCGACAATTTAGACATGAAGGAATAGAGCATCACACATAGATTAGATAGATAGAAACATGTCAGTCACATATATATGAAGTACAGTGACAGTGTTGCTTACTGTACTTGTCATTTAGTGTAAAAGATTAATTAAAAAATATAATAGTGTTTTCGTGCAACGTCTCTTTAAAAAAGCTGGCCGGCAATTCAGCAGCGGTACCCGACAATTTATAACAGACAGAATAGAGCTTCACACATAGATTAGATAGATAGAAACATGTCAGTCACATATATATGAAGTACTGTGACAGTGTTGCTTACTGTACTTGTCATTTACTGCAAAGGATTTATTAAAAAAAATAATAGTGTTTTCATGCACCGTCTCTTTAAAAAAGCCGGCCGGCAATTCAGCATCTGTACCCGACAATTTAGAATAGAAGGAATAGAGAATCACACATAGATTAGATAGATAGAAACATGTCAGTCACATATATAATAAGTACAGTGATAGTGTTGGTTACTGTACTTGTCATTTAGTATTAAAATAAAGGATTTATTATTAAAAAAAATTGGCGTGGGGTTCCCCGTAATTTTAGTCTCTAGCGGAGGTTAAGCAGACAGCTGGGGCAGATGTTTGAAGCCTGGGAAGGGGGTAATACCCACGGAGCTTCCCAGGCTACTAATATGAGCCCCCAGCTGAATACCTAGCCTTTACTAGCTATTAAAATGGAGGACCCCCCCCAAAAAAATGACGTGGGGTCCCCCCTAATTTAATAGCTAGCAAAGGCTAGGCAGACAGCTGGGGGCTGATATTAATAGCCCAGGAAGGGAGCCATGAATATTGGCCCCCTCCCAGGCTAGAAACACCAGCCGTCAGCCGCCCCAGAAATGGCGCATCCATAGGATGCGCCAATTCTGGCACTTAGCCTCGCTCTTCCACGCTGCCCTGGTGCGGTGGCAGGGGGTAATAGGGCTCGGGTTGATGTCAGCTTATAATGCCAGCTGACATCAAGCCCAGGTTAGTAATGGAGAGGCGTCTATAAGACACCCCCATTACTAACCCCATAGTCAAAGTTAAAAAAAAACACAAACACCCAGAATAAAGTCCTTTAATTGAAATAAAGACACAATTCTTTATTGTTCTAAATTAAACCATACTTACCATCACGCCCATTCCAGCTGAAGCCAACGATCTCCTGCAATAAAAGAAAAATAATAAAGCAACCTCATCCTTACCTTTCCATGGTTCCCAGGACAGCTTCAGCTCTGCTACATCGAGATGACAGGCTGGACCTGCAGAACGCTGCCATCCAGCCTGTCATCCCGCAGACACTGAGAAGCGCAGGCATGCTTGCGCTCCTCAGTGTCTGACTGTGAGAGCATCCAGATGAGCCGACAATGAACTCGGCTCACCTCATGTACGTCACTGACAGCGTGGGAAAATTCTCCTGCACTCAGCGCTTCAGCGTGAGAATTTTCCCACGCTGTCAGTGACGTGCATGAGGTGCGCCGAGTTCATTGGACATGACCTCGGCTCATCTGGATGCCGTCACAGCCAGACACTGCAGAGCGCAAGCATGCCTGCGCTTCTCAGTGTCTGCGGGATGACAGGCTGGATGGCAGCGTTCTGCTGCGGTCCAGCCTGTCATCTCGATGTAGCAGAGCTGAAGCTGTCGTGGGAGCCATGGAAAGGTAAGGATGATGTTGCTTTATTATTTTACTTTTATTGCAGGAGATCATTGGCTTCAGCTGGAATGGGCGTCATGGTAAGTATGGTTTAATTTAGAACAATAAAGAATTGTGTGTTTATTTCAATTAAAGGACTTTTTTCTGGGTGTTGTGTTTTTTTTAAATACTTTACTAGAAATTCATGGTGGTCATGTCTAATATTGGCGTGACCCCATGAATTTCGGGCTTAGGGCCAGCTGATAATGCCAAGCTGGCCTTCACCCCTTTATTACCCAGTGAGCCACCGCACCAGGGCCCTGGATGAGTTGGGTACAGCTCCAGAAGATGGCGCTTCTATGAACGCGCCATTTTCCGGGGCAGCTGCGGACTGCAATTTGCAGCGGGTGGGGCCCAGAAAGCTTGGGCCTCCCTGCACTGCAGATTCCAGCCCCCAGCTGCCTAGTTGTACCTGGCTGGACACAAAAATAGGGCGAAGCTCCACGTATTTTTTTTTTAAATTCATGAAATTCATGGAATAATTAAGAAAAAAAGGGCTTCCCTATATTGTTGTGTCCGGCTAGGTACAAATAGGCAGCTGGTGGTTGGGAGCAGCCCGTTCCTGCCTGCTGTACCTGACTGGACACAAATATAGGGCGAAGCCCCACATCAATTTTTTTTTCATTATTTCATGAATTTCCTGAAATAATTTAAAAAAAATTGACGTGGGGCTTCGCCCTATATTTGTGTCCAGTCAGGTACAGCAGGCAGGAAAGGGCTGCCCCCAACCACCAGCTGCCTATTTGTACCTGGCCAGACACAACAATATAGGGAAGCCCTTTTTAAAAAAAATTATTTCATGAAATAATTAAAAAAAAATTGACGTGGGGCTTCGCACTATATTTGTGTCCAGCCAGGTACAGCAGGAAGGGACGGGCTGCCCCCAACCACCAACTGCCTATTTGTACCTGGTTGGACACAACAATATAGGGAAGCCCTTTTTTTCTTAATTATTCCATGAATTTCATGAAATAATTAAAAAAAAAAAATGCGTGGGGCTTCGCCCTATTTTTGTGCCCAGCCAGGTACAACTAGGCAGCTGGGAGCTGGAATCCGCAGCGCAGGGAGACCCAAGCTTTCTGGGCCCCACCCGCTGCAAATTGCAGTCCGCAGCCGCCCCAGAAAATGGCGCGTTCATAGAAGCGCCATCTTCTGGCGCTGTACCCAACTCATCCAGGGCCCTGGTGCGGTGGCTCACTGGGTAATAAAGGGGTTACGGCCAGCTTGGCATTATCAGCTGGCCCTAAGCCCGAAATTCATGGGGTCACGCCAATATTAGACATGACCACCATGAATTTCTAGTAAAGTATTTAAAAAAACACAACACCCAGAATAAAGTCCTTTAATTGAAATAAACACACAATTCTTTATTGTTCTAAATTAAACCATACTTACCGTCACGCCCATTCCAGCTGAAGCCAATGTCTTCTGCAATAAAAGTAAAATAATTAAGCAACCTCATCCTTACCTTTCCATGGTTCCCACGACAGCTTCAGCTCTGCTACATCGAGATGACAGGCTGGACCGCAGCAGAACGCTGCCATCCAGCCTGTCATCCCGCAGACACTGAGAAGCGCAGGCTTGCTTGCGCTCCTCAGTGTCTCTCTGTGACGGCATAAAGATGAGACAAGTTCATGTCCAATGAACTCGGCGCACCTCATGCACGTCACTGACAGCGTGGGAGAATTCTCCTGCACTCAGCACTTCAGCGTGAAAATTCTCCCACGCCGTCAGTGACGTACATGAGGTCAGCTGAGTTCATTGGACATGAATGAGCTCACCTCATGCATGTCACTGACAGCGTGGGAAAATTCTCACGCTGAAGCGCTGAGTGCAGGAGAATTTTCCCACGCTGTCAGTGACGTGCATGAGGTGAGCTCATTCATGTCCAATGATCTCAGCTCACCTCATGCACGTCACTGACAGCGTGGGAAAATTCTCCTGCACTCAGCGCTACAGCGTGAGAATTCTCCCACGCTGTCAGTGACGTGCATGAGGTGAGCTCATTCATGTCCAATGAACTCAGCTGACCTCATGTACGTCACTGACAGCGTGGGAGAATTCTCACGCTGATATGCTGAGTGCAGGAGAATTCTCCCACGCTGTCAGTGACGTGCATGAGGTGCGCCGAGTTCATTGGACATGACCTCGGTTCATCTGGATGCCGTCACAGCCAGACACTGCAGAGCGCAAGCATGCCTGCGCTTCTCAGTGTCTGCGGGATGACAGGCTGGATGGCAGCGTTCTGCTGCGGTCCAGCCTGTTATCTCGATGTAGCAGAGCTGAAGCTGTCGTGGGAACCATGGAAAGGTAAGGATGAGGTTGCTTTATTATTTTTCTTTTATTGCAGGAGATCGTTGGCTTCAGCTGGAATGGGCGTGATGGTAAGTATGGTTTAATTTAGAACAATAAAGGAATGTGTCTTTATTTCAATTAAAGGACTTTATTCTGGGTGTTTGTGTTTTCTTTTAACTTTGACTATGGGGTTAGTAATGGGGGTGTCTTATAGACGCCTCTCCATTACTAACCTGGGCTTGATGTCAGCTGGCATTATAAGCTGACATCAACCCCAAACCTATTACCCCACTGCCACCGCTACAGGGCAGTGGGAAGAGCGAGGCCAAGTGCCAGAATTGGCGCATCCTGAGGATGCGCCATTTCTGGGGCGGCTGTCGGCTGGTGTTTCTAGCCTGGGAGGGGGCCAATATTCATGGAACTCTTCCTGGGCTATTAATATCAGCCCCCAGCTGTCTGCCTAGCCTTTGCTAGCTATTAAAATAGGGGGACCCCACGTCATTTTTTTGGGGGGTCCCTCATTTTAATAGCTAGTAAAGGCTAGGTATTCCGCTGGGGGCTGATATTAGTAGCCTGGGAAGCTCCGTGGGTATTACCCCCTTCCCAGGCTTCAAACATCTGCCCCAGCCGTCTGGTTAACCTCCGCTAGAGCCTAAAATTATGGGGATCCCCACGCCAATTTTTTTTTAAATAAATCCTTTATTTTAACACTAAATGACAAGTACAGTAATCAACACTGTCACTGTACTTCATATATATGTGACTGACATGTTTCTATCTATCTAATCTATGTGTGATTCTCTATTCCTTCTATTCTAAATTGTCGGGTACAGATGCTGAATTGCCGGCCGGCTTTTTTAAAGAGACGGTGCATGAAAACACTATTATTTTTTTAAATAAATCCTTTACACTAAATGACAAGTACAGTAAGCAACACTGTCACTGTACTTCATATATATGTGGCTGACCTGTTTCTATCTATCTAATCTATGTGTGATTCTCTATTCCTTCTATTCTAAATTGTCGGGTACAGATGCTGAATTGCCGGCCGGCTTTTTTAAAGAGACAGTGCATGAAAACACTATTATTTTTTTTAATAAATCCTTTATACTAAATGACAAGTACAGTAAGCAACACTGTCACTGTACTTCATATATATGTGACTGACATGTTTCTATCTACCTAATCTATGTGTGATTCTCTATTCCTTCTATTCTAAATTGTTGGGTACAGATGCTGAATTGCCGGCTGGCTTTTTTAAAGAGACGGTGCATGAAAACACTATTATTTTTTTTAATAAATCCTTTACACTAAATGACAAGTACAGTAATCAACACTGTCACTGTACTTCATATATATGTGACTGACCTGTTTCTATCTATCTAATCTATGTGTGATTCTCTATTCCTTCTATTCTAAATTGTCGGGTACAGATGCTGAATTGCCGGCCGGCTTTTTTAAAGAGACAGTGCATGAAAACACTATTATTTTTTTTAATAAATCCTTTATACTAAATGACAAGTACAGTAAGCAACACTGTCACTGTACTTCATATATATGTGACTGACATGTTTCTATCTACCTAATCTATGTGTGATTCTCTATTCCTTCTATTCTAAATTGTTGGGTACAGATGCTGAATTGCCGGCTGGCTTTTTTAAAGAGATGGTGCATGAAAACACTATTATTTTTTTTAATAAATCCTTTACACTAAATGACAAGTACAGTAAGCAACACTGTCACTGTACTTCATATATATGTGACTGACATGTTTCTATCTATCTAATCTATGTGTGAAGCTCTATTCTGTCTGTTATAAATTGTCGGGTACCGCTGCTGAAATGCCGGCCGGCTTTTTTAAAGAGACGGTGCATGAAAACACTATTATTTTTTTTGATAAATCCTTTACACTAAATGACAAGTACAGTAAGCAACACTGTCACTGTGCTTCTTATTTGTGTGACTGACATGTTTCTATCTATCTAATCTATGTGTGAAGCTCTATTCTTTCGGTTCTAAATTGTCGGGTACCGGTGTATGCCGCTGATGAATTGCCGGCTTTTCATGTTTCACTGTTGGCACTGTTCCCATCAATTTGGGCAATCACTGTAATGCCACAACCACCATAGCTGTGGCATTACAGTGAGTGGCAGACAATCCCTGCATGATTGGTGCTCTAAATAGCGCCAGACATGCAGGACACGCTTTTGGTGCAGGAACAGTTATCGAACATAACCTCGAACAGCCGAATTTTTTGCAAATCGTTCGGGTTCGTCGAACAACTCGAACACCGCCCAAAACAGCTCGAATTTGAGATTGGCGAACAGTTCTAGTCGAACACCGCTCATCTCTAATCACGACGTCCGGTCTTTGGCTGAGGGTAGTTTCTCCTCCACCAACTTGGGATCCGGCACCCTTAATCTGCCTGACCCTTCACCCTGTATTCTCGTGGGTTCTTAGGGTCCCTTCTTCCTTCTTGTTCCTGAGCCCTTCTGTTTCTTCCTCTCTTTCTTTGTTGTTACTTTCTGTTTCTGTTCCTTTCTGTTCTTGTTCCTTTCTGTTCCTGGCCCTCTCCCCAGGCCTGCCTCATGGAGCTGGGGCCAGACTGAGCCACAGCTCCCTGTCAGCCCTCTCTGGCCGAACTCCTTCTCTCTCTTCTCCTCCTGCTTGAACTGACCCAGAACTAAGATGGTGCCCACCTTTTATACCTCCCTCTGCAAACATGAGCCCAGGTGACCAGCAACCAATGGGCTCCTTCCTATGCTCAAGAACCAACCCCTATCTGCTCCTACAGCACTGGGTATTCCACCCCCCTCCCCACTCCAGCCAGGGACATAGTCGGTCGTGCCTGCACTTCTGTCTAGTGGGAACACCGTTGAGCTGTCACTCGGAAATGGGGTGTGTGTGCTGTATGCAGCTAACTGAGCCCTGGTCCATACTCCATCCTTACCCGGGAGTGGAATACCACACCTCTGGCAGAGGTGCAATACCCCTGTAGCGGCCGAACCCTGGGGGCGCTACACATACAACTCCTCCTCCTCTACTTCCTCCACCTCCTCTTGTGCCACCACCTGACTCCGAATTCTGTTTAACATGTGCTCCAGCATGTAAATCACCGGAATAGTCATGTTGATAATGGCATCGTCAGCACTAAACATCTTCGTCGCCATTTCAAAACTGTACAGAAGGGTGCATAGGTCCCTGATCTGAGACCACTCCACCAGCGTGATTTGCCCCACCCCTGGATCTCGTTGGCCCAAGCTATACGTCTGAACGTATTGCACCAGGGCTTTTCGGTGCTGCCACAGTTGCTGCAACATGTGCAGAGTTGAATTCCACCGGGTAGGCACATCGCATTTTAGCCGGTGAAGTGGCAGGCCCAACGACTTCTGTAGAGGTGTAAGTCGCTGAGCTGCGGGATGCGAACGGCGGAAGTGAGCACACAGCGACCGTGCCCTCTGCAAAAGGCCATCTAGTCTGGGATAGTGGGCTAAAAATTGCTGGACAACCAGGTTCAACACGTGAGCCATACAAGGCACGTGTGTGACATTGCCCCGGCGAAGGGCCGCTCCCAGGTTTGCAGCATTGTCGCACACGGCCTTCCCTGGTTTCAGGTCCAGTGGAGACAACCATTCATGAAATTGGTTCTCCAGAGCTGACCACAACTCCTCAGCTGTGTGACTCACATTTCCCAGACATTTCAAAGTAAAAACCGCCTGATGACGTTGAGCCCTACTGCCAGCATAGTAAGGAGGTGTGCAGGATCCCTTCTGCGCAGTTAGAAAGCTTGCGGCATGACCAGACAGGCTTTGGGTGCAGGTGGAGGACCGAGAGGAGGTTGAGGAGGCAGAAGCAGTGGAGGAACTTTGAGATAAAGAGGATTGACGCACAACTCGTGGGGACGGCAAGACTTGGACAGCAGCCCCTTGTCCTGCTGTCACCATGGTTACCCAGTGCCCAGTCAGCGACATGTAACGCCCCTGTCCATGCCTACTCGTCCAAGTGTCTGTGGTGAAATGCACCCTGTCACACACAGAGTTTCTCAAAGAAGCGGTGATGTTGTGTGCGACATGCTGGTGGAGCGCAGGCACACCTTTCTTTGAGAAGTAGTGCCGACTGGGCATCTGGTACTGGGGCACTGCGACAGACATAAGGTCTCGAAAATCCTCTGTGTCCACCAGGCGGAAAGGCAGCATTTCTGTAGCCAAGAGCTTGCAGATGGTGAAATTCAACCTCTTAGCTTTCTCATGGCTAGGAGGAAATGGTCTTTTACTTGTCCACATCTGAGGGACCGAGGGCTGGCTGTTGTGCTTAGACGGGGTTGATAAGGGTGTCCCCGGCAAACTGCCAGTTTGTGAGGAAGATGCAGGCGGACATGTTAGGTTGCCTTGATCCAAAGGTGGTGCTATCGATGTCGGACAGCGCTCAACACCAGCTGGTGTTACCACCTCCAAAGAAAATGATGACCTGCCAATCACGCTGGCTGTTGCGGGTAAAGAGGTGGCAGGTCTGCGTCCCAAAACAGGTGTGACTGCTGTCCCCCCCAGTCACAGAGGATGAAGAGGCCGCGGAAGCACAAGATGCGGCAGACGGTGGTTGGCCCGGCCGGCTAGGCCGCATTGTAGCACAGTGAGCTTCCCACTGCAACTTATGCTTCATGTCCATGTGCCGGTTCATGCATGAAGTACTCAAACTATGTATTTTTTGGCCTCTACTTAGCTTTTGCTGACAAATATTACAGATAACACGAGTTGGGTCATCTTTATCGATCTGAAAAAATGCCCAGGCTATGCAAGGCTTAGCACCCATGCGACCTGAAGAGCCACCACGACTTGTGGTCAGAGGCAGAGTTGTGTTTGAGGATGCAGTTGTTGACGTGCTTCCAGTACTACGTCTCTGTCCAGGAAGGCGCAACCTGACCTCGTCGTCACTAGCATCCTCCTCCAGCTCCTCTGCTGACCTCATCTCTTGGCTGACTGTGGGTTGACAGTAAGTGGGATCTCCAACCTCATCATCATCACCCTGTGTGTTATCACACCCGTCGTCCTCAGAGCCAACCTGTTCCTGCCCTGACAAAAAACTAAAATTGTCGTTCCAATCAGGTATTTGAGTCTCATCATCGTCTTCCTCATAGTCTCCACCAACAGGAGTTACAGTTTGGGAATGAGGGTCTACATTATGGTCAGAACCTTCTGCGTCTGGTCCTGGATCCGACTCATAAAGATTCTGGGCATCAGTGCAGATCATTTCCTCGTCTGGATTCACAGAAGCTCTGGAGCCGACCTCTGATTCCCAGGCTATAGTATGAGTAAACAGCTCTGCAGACTCAACCATGTGTTCTACCTCATACTCAGATGGGCAACTGGAGATTTTGGAGCTGTGAGGAAGCAAGTGCGATTGGCATGACACCTCTGAGGACTGGAGTATTTGTGATGTTGAAGTTGAGGTGGAGGAGAGCCCACTTAAAGGAGCACTTAATATCCATTGAAGCACCTGCTGTTTTTGTGCCTCATCTGGAATTTGTAGCGATTGGCGTGGCCGTAAGAAAGGGATTTTATCGCATTGTCCGCTAAAAGAAACAGACATTTTAGTTTGGCTGGAAGATGGTCTTTCTTCTGCAGATGTTACTGTTGCTTTAACACCTACCCCATGGACACAACCTTTTTTCCCCTTCCCAACACGCCTATTCCCCTTTCCACCAGCAGCAGGCCTTTTTCCACTCATTTGGTGGTTAACTAATTCACAACTCTGGAGTTGTTTGCACAAAAAAACAATGGATGGGAACCGAGCAGAGCTGAGTGGCCAAACTGTGGTATTAGGCCAAAAGTATTGGCTGGGTTAGATGCAGATAAAAATGATATTGAATTTGCAAACTGATGGCGGTCAGTATAGATGGACTAATAGAACAAGTTCCACACACTGCTAGAAGCCCAAATTTTTTTTCAGAGCTAGATGCAGAAAAAAATTATATTCAATTTGCAACCTGATGGAGGTCAGTATAGATGGACTAATAGAACAAGTCCCACACACTGCCAGAAGCCCAAATATTTTTTCAGAGCTAGATGCAGAAAAAAATTACATTCAATTTGCAACCTGATGGAGGTCAGTATAGATGGACTAATAGAACAAGTCCCACACACTGCAAGAAGCCCAAATATTTTTTCAGAGCTAGATGCAGACAAAAATTATTTTTAATTTGCAACCTGATGGAGGTCAGTATAGATGGACTAATAGACCAAGACCCACACACTGCTAGAAGCCCAAATTTTTTTTCAGAGCTAGATGCAGAAAAAAATTATATTCAATTTGCAACCTGATAGAGGTCAGTATAGATGGACTAATAGAACAAGTCCCACACACTGCTAGAAGCCCAAATATTTTTTCAGAGCTATATGCAGAAAAAAAATATTTTTAATTTGCAACCTGATGGAGGTCAGTATAGATGGACTAATAGACCAAGTCTCACACACTGCTAGAAGCCCACATTTTTTTTAGAGCTAGATGCAGAAAAAAAAATATATTCAATTTGCAATCTGATGGAGGTCAGTATAGATGGACTAATAGACCAAGTCCCACACACTGCTAGAAGCCCAAATTTTTTTTCACAGCTAGATGAAGAAAAAAATTATATTCAATTTGCAACCTGATGGAGGTCAGTATAGATGGACTAATAGAACAAGTCCCACACACTGCTAGAAGCCCAAATATTTTTTTCAGAGCAAGATGCAGAAAAAAAATATTTTTAATTTGCAACCTGATGGAGGTCAGTATAGATGGACTAATAGACCCAGTCCCACACACTGCTAGAAGCCCAAATTTTTTTTTAGAGCTAGATGCAGAAAAAAATTATATTCAATTTGCAATCTGATGGAGGTCAGTATAGATGGACTAATAGAACAAGTCCCACACACTGCTAGAAGCCCAAATATTTTTTCAGAGCTAGATGCAGAAAAAAAATATTTTTAATTTGCAACCTGATGGAGGTCAGTATAGATGGACTAATAGACCAAGTCCCACACACTGCTAGAAGCCGAAAATTTTTTTCAGAGCTAGATGCAGAAAAAAATGATATTCAATTTGCAACGTGATGGAGGTCAGTATAGATGGACTAATAGAACAAGTCCCACACACTGCTAGAAGCCCAAATATTTTTTCAGAGCTAGATGCAGAAAAAAATTATATTCAAATTGCATCCTGATGGAGGTCAGTATAGATCGACTAATAGAATGGTATTCTATACACAGGTGGTGTAGCTTGCAACACAGATAGGCTACTCCACTGACTAACACACTCTGCAATAGGCCAAAAATGATTAGCTTTGCTAGATTTAGCCAAATGCTGTGAAAAAAACTTGCACAGCACTGGCACAGACCTGCCTGGCAAAAACTGATAGGAACTGATGTAACTTAGTCCTGAAAAGGACTGCAATTACAATTAGTCTTTACTCCCAACCTGTCTATTTAAGAGCGCAGACCTGCCTGATAAAAGTCTCAGGAAATGCTGTAACCTAGTCCTTAAAAGGACTGCAATCACAACTATTCCCTACTCCCAAGCTATCTGTAGATTTGTGCGAAAATTGGCTTGAAATTAACAAGGTATAGCGCACACAGCAACAGCGGTGCCGTCTAACACGCAGCTGCAGCAGTGAGAAAATGGTGGCGATGGGGAAAATGGCTGGGTCTTATAGGGCAAGGACATGTGACATACACTGCCAATGACACATGCCCTTGCTTGTGTGAAAAAAAGCACTTCGCTCCGTGTGTGCGCTGCTGATAGGCTGACAGATTGCACCTCCAAACTGTAAATGCGGGAAAGAGAAAAAAAATGGAGATCTTCATTATTCCTGCAGAGATCCATCCCCTGCCCCTCCCCCCGCCCCGCTGTACACTCAAACTGCGTATTAACATTAATTTTCATCATTACTGAGAAAAAATCCAGTTATGATTTTGGTGCATGAACAGTTATCGAACATAACCTCGAACAGCCAAATTTTTTTCAAAACGTTCGTTTTCGCAGAACGGCTCGAACACCGCCCAAAACAGCTCGAATTTGAGATTGGCGAACAGTTCAAGTCGAACAACGCTCATCTCTACCTGGGACTTGTAGTTCTCCAGGGATTCTGGTAATACCTTACTGGGTCATAGAGATCCCGGTAAGCTTCGGACCCGGTGTCCGGTAAATTATTCGGGGTGAGCTGGGTAAGTTCCTCTGCCCCCTATGTACTAACTCTCCACTCGCCTTCAGCCTACTCGGGCCCTCACTTGGCTACTCACACTAACGGCAGCTTGCCGCGCTTCACCGATCTTATGGCGCCGACACACCTAAAGCTCACTATTCTGAGCTACAACTAACTGAGCTTAACTCTGCATTCAGATGTGTACTAACTGAACTCTCCAGAGGAACTCCTGAATCACTGAGCTCCACTGCAGATTGACCTCTCTTTGGCTCATCTTCTGCAGGAACTGAACTGCCTGGCTCCACCTTCCCTATTTATCTCCCTAACGGACTCCCTCTGCTGGTCTGAGGTGGAAGGTGGAGCTGTGTGAATGCTTATGGGGGCCTCTTGTGGAGGAATCCATCAATGCACACTTCTAGGATTTGTGATACCAAGCGCAGCTGGGCATCACAAGCTCACCACATGCACGTCACTGACAGCAGGAGAATTCTCTCACGCTGACTGCAAGCGCAGGAGAATTTTCCCACGCTGTCAGTGACGTGCATGAGGAGAGCTGAGTTCATTGGACTTGACCTCGGCTCATCTTTATGCCGTCACAGCGAGACACTTAGGAGCACAAGCATGCCTGCGGTTCTCAGTGTCTGCGGCATGGCAAGCTGGAAGGCAGCTTTCGGCTGCGATCCAGCCTGTCATGTGAATGTAGCAGAGCTTAAGCTGTCGTGGGAACTATGGAAAAATAAGGATGATGTTGCTTTATTATTTTACTTTTATTGCAGAAGACATTGGCTTCAGCTGGAATGGGCGTGATGGTAAGTATGGTTTAATTTAGAACAATAAAGAATTGTGTGTTTATTTCAATTAAAGGACTTTATTCTGGGTGTTTGTGTTTTTTTTAACTTTGACTATGGGGTTAGTAATGGGGGTGTCTTATAGACGCCTCTCCATTACTAACCTGGGCTTGATGTCAGCTGGCATTATAAGCTGACATCAACCCCAGCCCTATTACCCCACTGCCACCGCTACAGGGCAGTGGGAAGAGCGAGGCTAAGTGCCAGAATTGGCGCATGCTATGGATGCGCCATTTCTGGGGTGGCTGACGGCTGGTGTTTCTAGCCTGGGAGGGGGCCAATATTCATGGCACCCTTCCTGGGCTATTAATATCAGCCCCCAGCTGTCTGCCTAGCCTTTGCTAGCTATTAAAATAGGGGGGACCCCACGTCATTGTTTTTGGCGTCCCCCATTTTAATAGCTAGTAAAGGCTAGGTATTCAGCTGGGGGCTGATATTAGTAGCCTGGGAAGCTCCGTGGGTATTACCCCCTTCCCAGGCTTCAAACATCAGCCCCAGTCGTCTGCTTAATCTCTGCTAGAGACTAAAATTACGGGGAACCCCATGCCAATTTTTTTTTAATAAATCCTTTATTTTAACACTAAATGACAAGTACAGTAATCAACACTATCACTGTACTTCTTATATATGTGACTGACATGTTTCTATCTATCTAATCTATGTGTGATGCTCTATTCTTTCTGCTATAAGTTGCCGGGTACCGATGCTGAATTGCCGGCTGGCTTTTTTAAAGAGACGGTGCATGAAAACACTATTATTTTTTTACACAAATCTTTTAACACTAAATGACAAGTATAGTAAGCAACACTGTCACTGTACTTCTTATATATGTGACTGACATGTTTCTATTTATCTAATCTATGTGTGATGCTCTATTCTTTCTGTTCTAAATTGTTGGGTACCGGTGTATGTTGCTGCTGAATTGCCGGCCGGCTTTTTTAAAGAGACTGTTTTCTGAGCAGTTTGTCAGCTTTTGGACACATATGAAGGTGTTTTCTATGCGTTTCTATGTGTTTTTGTTTGCCTGCCATTGGTTTTAACGGTGTTCGACGGAGTTCTAAGGTGTTCGACGAACAGTTCCACGAACATCCCGGTGTTCGACGAACCGAACCGAACCCGAACACTACGGGGGTGGGTCAATACTAGTCAGCATCCCACTTGTCTGTCTTTTGCAACGCTCTCTGCAGAGAATTAAAGAGGAGGCATTGCAGCCAGAGTATGATGAGATGGATCAAGAAGCCGTAGCGGGGATTACACACAGCCCAGCCTCATCTCATCCCAACGTGCACTGGGGGACAATGAGGGAGAGGAGGAGGAGGAGGAGGAGAAAGAACAGGAGCAGGTATCATGCGCTGTAGACGGTAGTACCTGTACAACTGTCATACCGTCGGTTCAGCGTGGGTGGCCTGAGGACAGGGTGGAGGAGGAGAAGGAGAGCATGGTCAGTCGTCATCTTGGTGAGGACACGGAAGTTTTGTCCGTTACCAGTCTGGCACGCATGGCTGACTTTATGTTTTGCTGCCTTAACCGTGACCCTCGTGTTGTCAAAATGTTGGGTGACAGTCATTACTGGTTGGTGACACTTTTAGACCCCCGCTACAAGGGGAACTTTCACTCTCTTATTCCTGAGGTGGAGAGGTCTACAAAAATGGGGCAGTACTAGAAGGTCCTTGCTGCAGAACTGTTAAAAAATTCCCATCTGAACACGCTAGCGGCAGAGGTCACAGTTCGTTGCCCAACCAAGGCGTACAGGCGAGAGAGACGAAACTCCAATCCAGCAGAGGCAGGGGAACACTGTCAACGTTCTGGGACAGTTTTCTGAGACCCGCCCAGCTTACAGGCCCTGAGGCGCGGTGTACTCTCACAAGGAGTGGAAAGTTTCAAAAGATGGTGAGGGAGTACCTTGCCGACCATACCAGCGTTCTCCGTGATTCCTCTGTGCCTTTTAATTATTGGGTATCTGTAGCATCGGCGTCTCTGCCTCCCTCCAGGCAGAGACGCCGTCCCTCTCACCTCATCTCTCCCCGCGCTCCCCGCTCTCCTTCCCAGCCTGCTGTCGGCATGCACAGTCCTGTAGCTTTGGCGTCTCTGCCTCCTGGCCGGCAGAGATGCCGTCCCTCTCACCTCCTCTCTCTCCGCGCTCCCTGCTCTCCTTCTCAGCCTGCTGTCGGCGCGCGCAGTCCCCCGGGCACTGTGCTTAGGGCGCGCGCTCCCCCCCTCTTAAAGGGGCCGCGTGCGCCGTCCTAAGGAGTCCCCGGCCAATAGCCGAGGGTCCTCCCATATATAGGGCACAAATGCAGGTGCTCGAGCAAAGTTGTTGCACAGTTTCTTATCTCTGCTTCAGCCCTCAGGTCCCGCTGCTAGCCTGACTCCTCGTCCTGCCTGCCAGCCTGTTATCTGCCCGTTACCTGCCGAGCCTGCCAGCCTGCTCACCTGGAACGCTCACCTGTTACCTGCCTGTTACCTGCTGTATCTGTCAGCCTGCTCACCTGGGAGCACCCGCCTGTTACCTGCTGTGTCCATCAGCCCGCTCACCTGAGAGCGCTCACTTGTTACCTGCCTGTTACCTGCCTTGTCTGTCTTCCCGCTCAACTGGGAACACCCGCCTGTTTCCTGCCAGCCTGACTGGAGGCTCTGCCGTCACTTGCTGTGACCACCTGCCTGGTAAACCTAGAGACTACTACTTGCTCTGCTGTCACGTACCGTGACCACCTGCCAGCTACCATAGACTTCTGCCTGCTTGCCGTGTCCATCCGTCATACTGGTCAGTCCCAGCCATCTGACCCGTGGGAGCCACCTGCTCTCTTACAAAGTCGTCTCCAGAGTAGCATCTGGTCCCTCTGCCTGGATCCTCCCTGGTCACGGTGTTGTTAGCCGCCGTCCGACCAGGGTCGGTTCAGGGTTGATACTTAGTCACGCCCCTCTGGGTCTCTCCTTGCACCTCGGCACACCACCCAGACCCGTAACAGTATCCAAGCTTGACACTTGGAATGAACTCGCTCTGTACGCCTTGGAGGTCCTGGCCTGCCCTGCCGCTAGCGTGTTATCGGAGCGTGTTTTTAGTGCCGCTGGGGGAATTATAACTGATAAGCGCACTCGCCTGTGAACTGGCAATGCTGACAAGCTGACCCTTATCAAAATGAACAATGGCTGGATTGGGCCAGACTTATCATCACCACCAAATGACAGCAGAGAAACAAAGTCAAATCCACTGTGTTATTTTGGGAGGTGTATTCCCATGCACCGCTTCACACCCACACATGGCTGTTTTTTGCTCTTCTCCTTATCCTCAGCCTCCACCACCACTATACCACCAGGGTGACCGTGTTCCGTGTTGCCAGCATTGCAAGTTCCTCCGTCCTAATTTTTGGCAGCTTTTGCTTGGAAGGCATAGGCAAAGACTATGGGAGACCCACTCTCCAATAATGGGAATAATGTTTTTAATATGCTGTACTGCATGGCTCTTGTAAGGGGCATTAAAATCGTCTTGTTAAGCTACTGTGACCTCCACATCTCTTCCAAGGATCATTGATATTTTCTTTTTATTCCACTGGGACCTCTAAGTCTCTTCCAAGGGGCATTGATATTGTCTTTTCATTCCACTGCAACCTCCACCACTCTTCCAAGGGGCATTAAAACCATCTTGTTAAGCTACTGTGACCTCCACGTCTTTTCCACGGGGCATTGATATTGTCTTTTTATTCCACTGCAACCTCCACCACTCTTCCAAGGGGCATTAAAACCATCTTGTTAAGCTACTGTGACCTCCACGTCTCTTCCACGGGGCATTGATATTGTCTTTATATTCCACTGTAACCTCCATGTTACGCTCGCGCCTAGACTGACTGTCATGAGCGTGATTAGTGATCCCACTGTACCATGAACCGAGGAGTGCCTGGAGGGGCGTAACTAAGTATCTACCTGATCCGACCAAGGTCGCACGGAGGCTAACGACTCTGTGAACCAAGGAGGAACCGAGCAGAGGGACCAGGTGCGACTCCAGGTCAGACCCCGGTCACAGTTGTTGACCCACACCGGGGAATGCAGAACAGGCAGGTAGACTGGCATACAGGCAGGTGGGTATTGGCAAGTACGGCTGGTATGCAGACAGGTTGGTACTGGGAAGTACGGCTGGTATGCAGACAGATGGGGATGGGCTAGCATGGCTGGTATGCTGACAGGGAGATACTGGAAAGCACGGCTGGAGTGCAGACCGGGAGGTACTAGCAGGTTGGAGCGCAGGCTGGATAGGGTCCACTACAGACTGGGAGACAGGTACAGAGCCGCAGATGCGGTAGACAAGCAAAGTAAAGTGAAACCGCCGGAGCGGAGGACAAGGCAGAGCAGAGCGGAACCACAGGTGTGGAGAACAGGGCTGAGCAGAGAGGAACCGCCGGAGCAGTAGGCTAGGCTGAGCGGAGAGGAACCGCCGGAGCGGTGGGCTAGGCAGAGCAGAGGGGAACCGCCAAAGTGGTGAGCAAGCAGAGCAGAACTAAACTGCAGGTGCGGTGAACAAGGAAGAGCAGAGAGGAACCGCCGGAGCGGTGGGCTAGTCAGA